>NW_022985198.1:369344-409992 GCF_010093535.1 Lindgomyces ingoldianus
ACTAATCTATGCTAGAAGAATTGGAGGAGAATGAATCGAGTAAATGGAGACTAAGAAATGAAGAAAGTGGAAAGAAACAGCTGTTCAATGTGAGGTATCATCCTAGTCCAATTCCTCCAAGATGAATGAACAACCAGAACCAATATCGATCCAAACGAAGCAACCTCAACCCTAACCCGCGCCTCAATTTGAATCTTCAGAATATCTCCAATGCCTCAAAATCCACACACAGATTCCGCTGTGTCACACTCGGCCCCCCATTCCTCCTCTCAAACACGGTGGTCCCGAAGTTCGCCGGCCGACTCGCATACACGCCCACGCGGACCTGCTTGTCCTCAACGCCCCAGAAGAACCACGTTACTTCGCGCAGCTTCTTCCAGCCTGATACGGCGTCCTCGTACCAGACCCACAGGGCGTAGCCGATGCGCTCGATCTTTACGCGCAGGTCGAGGCGGCGCGCGTGATGCGGAGGCAGGGCCGTGAGAGCCCAATCGGCGCCGTCAGAGGTCGCGCACACAGAGGTAGCGTGGCAGGCGTTGTTGCAGAACTCGAGCCCGACCTTGACCCATTTGGAGGCGGGTGCAGGAGGGACAGAGGCAGCGTATGCGGGGGGCGCACCGTGTGTAACCGCCGATTGCTGCTGCCCCGCACCGTTGTTCGCGGTTGCCGTGCTGGGGGGCGCGCCTGCTGGTGGTGCGAGATTGGAAGGCGCGTTCGGATTCGGGGGAGTCGCCGTCGTCGTCGTCGCAGCTGCGTCCGTCGTTCCTGCCCCCGTCGCGCTGCTTGCGGTTGCCGCAATTCTCCCCGGCGGAGCCCCTGCGAATATCACCAGCCCGCCCTGGTCCCATTCCAGCTCCCAGTCCGCCGACACTGTCACTTCGGCCGCGATGAACGGGCTGCGCAACGCGGTGTAGAGGATCGGGGCCGTCGACGTGTCGCGGCTCGGCGGCTTGCGCCAGAGGTCGGTGTTGGGCGGCGCCGCGAGGCTGAAGGACCCCATCCACTCAGGCACTGCATTGTTGGGGATGTTGAGCGCGGTGAACGACGACCTATCGGGCGGCATGGCCTCTTATACCCTTTCTCCAGTCCTCAGCGCGATCGTCTGTGAAGCCCGTATATGTATCAAGCGCTGTCTGTTTGGACCCCCGCTCGGATTGCCGAATCGTGTTGGGTGTCGAGCAGCGCTGTACGACGCACGTCTCCAGGTCATTCGCTTCGTCGCCGTGGTGGTGGTCGGGCAAGGATACCACATGTAAGCTGACACGCGCAGCTGGTGAAAAATTACCACTCCACCAGATCTGCAAGAGGATCGCGGAGGGAGCGTCGGATCTAATTAACACGGTTAGAATCCTGATGCGCCATTATTATGTCTTGCCGTGCGCTGCTCTGGCCGCCCTTTCGCGTTGTTGCTTACCAGTCGAGAAATTGATAAAGCGATGTCCACCACTTAGTCCTCCGGTGTCAACCGATGTCCGAGAGCAACTATGTATATGTCTCAGTCTTGCCGCGTCTTGCAGGATTAGCAAGCGAAAAAAGAACTTGACAGCGACACTCCCTCGCAGATATAAATATTCCTCAGGGCAAAGCCCCTGGCTCCGAGCGCAGCGAGGATGCTCCATCCAAGCTGAACTACTCCCGCCACCGTGCCTGCGGATCTGCTCAATGGTCTGGCATGCGTCGCCATCATGGTACGGAGCAGTGTGGTCCCTGAATTCGTACGGCGGTCATCCTGGAGGGCCTTGAGATGGCAAATGAGTATTTGTCCATGTCGTCGACGTCCTACCGGACGCGCCTAGCAGGGCGAGGGGAGGTGCAGCAAGAAAAAAGATTTGTCGGCGCACCCAGCCGCCTACCGCTACGTGGCAGTCGATTCGGAGCGTCAAAAAAGCCCCTTCATCTGGACTGACGTGCCTTCGTCGACGCTGGAGGTGAGCCTTTCAGGCCTGATGCAGATTTGGTCGTGGTTGATTCGAATGCAGTGCATCGGAGAGGGCGGTTGTGGCCCAAGATGATGAGCTGTCGCCGTGTGACGGCCAGGCCCGCTCCAGATGTTCTGCAGCAGCAGCAAGGGGGTTGTCTGCAACCTGTTCATCATACGCCGATGCCGCAGGCCCCGTCTGGAACGTAATTGGAGGGCATACCCGCTGTCGTCTTCCCATCACTGCGATTACGTGATGACATACAGACGCCCGCCAGCGTATACGACGGCAGACGCGCCCGATAGCTTTCTCGAAAGAACAGCAGACAACAAACGGCGCGTAAAGGGCTGCATTGCATTGTAGCACGCAAGACACTCGTTTGAGAATTACCCCTTTCTCTTGCCGACACTGGCCTGTTTCTGCATCCATCCTTCGCCCCTTCAGCACTCCAGTCCAAGTAGAAGAACAACATGGCGTACGACGCAACTGCAGTCAGCGAGGACAACGGGATCAAAGCATGCTGCCGGTGTTTCGAGCCGGGCCATACTTAGGCCGCCATCACAACAACTTGTTATATATTTCGGACGCATGCACGACGCTGTTGTACGTGTTCAGGCCTTCATCGCCGTGCTTCTCCAGACCATAAACTTGCATCTCAGCGAGACCAGATTTAGATATTCCAGAAAAGCAACCTAAAGAGTATGAGTGTCAGACTATGGGGTCATATGGTCGTCAATGGTTCGCCGTTGTGGAACTCTGAGCAAGCGAGAATTTTGGTCCCGATGATGCTCGGTTTGCCATTATTGGACGTACTCCCAGACACTCCAACCATCGCGCCCTTTCCTCGCAGGCGTACGAGGTCGTGTCATGAGACTCTCATTCGATGAGGAGAATCGTGTCTGTTTCCATTGCTCCGTTGTTGCAGCTATGGCTAGGTGTCGGCCACAGTCCCCATGTGCGCCCTTAGCCCTGTCTGAACGACTCTGCGTCGCCCTAGGGAAGAATGAAACGTCACCCACTGCGTCCGTACGAGGAGCAGAAACCCAATCGAAGAGAACGGCGTGGTCGAGTGAGCAAGAGAACTGCTGTTCTACCCTGGAATTCAGGACCTATGCTGAGTTACTAGATTTGAACATTTCGAAAGATCTTCGGGAGCTCTGCACATAAGTATCCGAAGCCATGGTCGTTGGAGTCGGCTTGCCTGAAAATCGGGCTCCGGTCATTCCAGCTCCTGTCGGATATGCTAAACGTGCCTCATTCTCCATCGAATGCCAGGCGGTTTCGACAGCTCATTGGTATTCACGAGTCCTTGTGAGGCTAGGTCTGATCCCACGTGGCAGGCTCCCCTCCGCGGAAGAAATCAGCGACCCGATAACGATGCGACCCGATGAACCTAGAGGGAGCTGCGGGAGTATGCCGCTACTCGAGGATGCTGGTACCGTTCGCATAAGATGCACGCTGTCCGACCTTCGGACGTAGGTATCCGCATGCTCCCACAAACAGCGATCTCTACCTAGCAAGTATATCTCAGGTCGGAGACAGGATAAGCAGTAAAGGATGCTCTGGCCCAAATTAGCTCTGGAGGAATGTTGTGCGCTCATATTATGCTGAGAAACAGTATGCTGATGGTGCGCTGCACTGATAGTTCGCAGGCTAGTTATCGAGCCTTCAGTTGCGGAGAACTCGCTACTGTGTAATGGTCAAGAGACACAGGGATAATCTCATGCCTGCGGAAAGTGTTGAGATAATATTATGGCGCGCTCTGAGGGCTCGTATACCCATAATTGAAGTGGAAGCTGGACACGATATCTGTCATGTCAACCCTAGCCAAACGAAAGCCCTGTTTTGATCAACACCCAACTCGAACACTCTTCGGTTTCCCACAGATGGAATGTTATTGGGGGACTAGAGTTTTAAGACTAACGATAAAGGAAAAGTCATTCCGTTGTGGACTTGAGAGTCTCGTAAGGTAGAGTGTCGTCGAGAAGGGCTTGTTGAGAGCCAAGTATTTTTCGTGCTCATCCTTCAAGAAAAGGCTAGATGCCTGTGAACTGCAGTGCTTGGTGTTAGTGGCGAATCATTGGAAGACTGTTGAAAGTCTTGTGCGAGAAAATGGCACTTCCATGAAGAAGGGCTCCTCTGTGACTAGCTGATCGGCCCCAACCTTTCATCTATCGAGGCAGCGGGAGCACTGGATTTTTGCAGCTTGCTGACGTCCGTAGCAATTTTCAGATTACGAACGGTCATGAATAGAATGCCGAAACTGTTTCTGAAGCTGAACTGACGTGGATCTCTGCTATGCGAGAAATACCTTCACTAGATGCTAGGATCTGGACTACAAGCTGCCCAACTTTAACTAACCACGTTACGACAAGATACTACTTTCTTATTCAGCCACCTAGGCTAATGGCGTTAATGAATTCACTTCCAAGCGAGCTGCGTTTTCAAAGCGTAGAGTAAGTGCTTGGATTTGAACGAGCGATTGCCTGCTTGCCTGAGGACCAGAGTCACAGCCATGCGTTTAAAGGCCTTTGGAGTGCAGGTAGCCGAGTGTTTTCATTCCAAATAACGTGCATAACTCACGCCTCAATTACAGTACAGCCGCAATCGCAGCCATCCGTCCGACATTCAATCGCCCCGCAAAAGGACAGCAAGTCCTTGAAAGTAGAGGCTTTTGCGACTGCCGAACCGTCGTCCGCATGTATAAGGCGAGGCTATTTATTGAGATGAAATTTTGGAGTATAAGGAACAACGAACCGCGGAAGAACAAGGAGGCTGCCGAATGAGCCGGTCGAACCACAAATTGATGAGATGGATATCAAGCACGTATGTAGTGTGATAAGGTGCAGCCGATCTTCACACAAACGCATTGCTGTGCATTGCCGTTGACTTTGATCAACTGCATGCTATGCAGAGAACATGCAGAGAATGGAGCTGGACGGTTCAATCTGTCCAAGGAATGTCATAAGAGCAATATCGGCCCGATTGCAGGCTGAGTGGGAATTGGCTCTTCCTTCAAATGAGTGGTTTCGATCTTCTTCGCAGATCCTGCGCCGCCCCTTGATGCAGCAGCATTGCATCGATAGCATTGTCTTGGACACAGCTCGCCAATGGCCGCTTCCAATTGGAGGACGATTTTTCTGGTGCAGGTAGCATAAAAGGTTAGCTGAATTATTGGGGCTGGAATCCGGGCGGGACCAGATAAAAGAGAAGCAAGGAAAAAGCCTGTAGCGGGGGACATCGTCAACGGAATATTTACTGCGGTTGCGAACACCTGCCTAATTTGTGAGCAAGAAATCGCTTGTGGGAACTCTGGCCACCCAGGGCGTGTCAAAGAGTATCACATTCCGTTTGAGGCGCAGGATCCAGGAAGGAAGGCATGTATGTCACACAGCATTCGTATTATGCTCGACTTACAGAACCGATTCTTGTGGTTTATGAATGCTATGAACGGTGCATAGGAGGTAGTTGCCGGATCCTAGGAGTCCGTTATTAAGTGATGCACGCGTGGTTTGAAAGAAACTCGGCCGGAGAGCATTTGCCCTGGTTCGAGGATGGCGCTGCGAGGGTCAATTGCCGAAGATCCAGTTTCGACCAAAGAGTTGGCCAGCAAAGGAATGGATCTAGAAAAGTGCCGAAGGGCAGGCGAACCATTGGCTGGTTGTTTGGAAATTCCCCGGAATGAGCTCAATTAATTCCCGAGTAGAATAGATTGAACTGGCTGCATGATCAGGTCTGGCTCGTGGCATCAGCCAGACCTCAAGGCAATAGTCCGCAATCGCAGGCATCCCGATCACCACCCCGCACATGGTTCCGTCATCAGTCCCTGCGGTATACGCTTATCCGGCGTGGTAAGTCATCGGACGTTGCGCAAAGTTTGAGACCCTGTTCTTGCAATAACCCGTTAAACGATGTTTCAGGTCGATATTTTAATTTCTCCAGGTGCTCTTTGAAATGTGGAGCCTTCTTGACCTCGACGGCCGTCACGTACGACTCCCAAGGATGCATTTCCAGAACGAGATAGCCGCCGCTAACAAGCGACGACGAGCACTTGCGAAAGAATCTCACCAAGCCCTCATCTAAGTGCTCCAGATGTAGCCACTTAATGACACTTAAGGCCAGGATCACGTCGTATGGACCAGCAGTAGCCGGGTTTGCTAATACTACCCAATCCGAGGAGATAAATCTCACGCGAGGCCATTTCGAAAGGGCAGGAGATGGGGGGAAACGATAGCCATACTTTAACACAGCAGAGGTTGGGAAGTAGTCCACTATTTGGTCGGCCTCATCGGTGCGGGGGCGAATACATGAAGAGCGGAGTGCCACCAGGTCTTCGGCCTCGCTGACGAGCTTGGGATCGATGTCCACGCCTGTGACGGAAGCCGCGTCGAAGTCGAAGGCTGGGAACTCAATATCAGTAAGGTGGGAATAATAATCGCTTACAGAGTTAGCCGGGGTATCCCATCATACTTACCAAGTTGGCAAGACACGGCTCCAGTATTGCAGCCGACGTCCAGGCAAGACTTGGCTTTGAAAAGTCCTGGGATCAGGCTCTCAAGCAAGGTCAAACGGGGATCTCGGACGGAGGCAGATGGGGAAGAACCTGGAAAATGGCGCGCAGAACCGTGATAGCCTTCAGGCGCGGATCACGGCGTGGTCAGCTGGAGGAATAATTGCCGGATGGATGTGGAGTTCCAGATGAAAAGAAAGTAAAATAAAGTGCGACTCACCATGATAATTGCCCCAATTAGTGGCAGTAGCCATGGTTGGTGAGGTTGATGGTTCACGGCAATGGCGTTGATCGCCGTCGGGAGTTTTTCCACGGGTTAGTCTGTGTGTGGTTGTGTCCAGGTGATTGTCGGGTCGATCTCAGGTAGAGAGGACGCTTGGATGGAGACTGCTCGGACGACTGCTCGCTAGCATTCATGGGTCCATGGCGAGCAGGTCCAGTGCTGGATGTTGGGGCTGGGGGGGGTCGGTGGGTGATGAGACATGAGACATGTTTGCAGGTGAATGGTGGCTCACGTAAGTGGCAGCCCACCCACGCCCAATTCCAAGCTTTTGCTACACTCAATTTTGACGACCACTCCTTCTGCCAGTAGGCAACTATCTTGGTAAAACACGGAACACAGCACCTGCGGGAGACTTGGACGCGTACCTGCGCCGATTAGGCACGCTCAATAAACACTGACCTACCTGAAGCGACAGTTCAATCAATAGTGAGCGGCGCTAGCCGTGTAGATCCCGAATAGTGGTTAAGGTGCTTGTGTAGCGGGACCGGATTGCTTGCAATATGGCTCCTGCTTTCAGGCTGGACACGATGTACGCGGATGGTAGTACAGACATTTCAAAGGCCGATATATGGCTCTTTTTCACATAGTCCGGCTGAAAGCGGAAATCACCACCGGCTACGACGCACCCTCTGAGCGCTCAGCGTTGCAACTTGTTACTCGCCATGGCCGGGGGCAAAGCCATGGTTTATGCCTGCCAATCCCATCTGGTTGAAGAAATGCTGTGGCCAGTGTTCACCGCTCTAGAAAGGTGGGGAAGCGAGGCTTTTCGGCTGCGCGATGTGATAGTTGTGAGGGATGTGATATGTCACCTTTGGTGTTTGTCTCGTCTCCAACTCCACACTCGAGCACGCCGGCCGCATCGAGGCAAGCCGTCAGCCACTGACGAGCCAGGCCGACGAGAGAGTGGGAGATTGCCGCGGCCAAATGGCGTGCCGATTGGATGTCTGGCAGAGGCAGACCGAGCAGACCAGCACCCAGGATTTGCGCTTCGAGTGCCGCGCTCCTACCTAGGCTCATCTCAAGTCGAAAAGGGTGCGTTATGGGTGCATGACGGCCGTTGTCTGCAGGGCCCGCAGACCCGGGACACGGAGGCCGTTGTGAGTGGTGTGGAGGGCCAGGAGGATTTCTGATGCCAGTCTGGGACGCGCACGGACGACGTTGACAAGCCCGTCCAGGGCGTCGATGCATCATCCATGGAGTTGCCGGGGCATGCGTGGATCCGAGAAGCCACACCTGGCCGAAGACAGTCGTCACGGACAGCAGGAGAGACAGCTGTTGCAGAGCAAAAGACCGGGCTCCCAAGCAGGGCGAATGTGACGGTTTTAGCCGCGAGAAGAGCAGCCCACTGATTCGCCCAGACCAGCACTTGACAGATCGCTGATTCCTGGTTCTTAACGCAGCCACGTCCAGTACCCACATCACACCCGTCATCCGCTTTCGAGCAGCGCTCCCCAAACCAGCAAGGTACGTTGGGAGTGAGAGTCGCGGGTTGGCAGGCAGGCAGGCAGGGAGAGAGTGACCGTCTTCCGCCCACTCCTGGCCGCGGCGCCCCCAATGCTACGCTGGACCGTGGCCGTCGCCCACAGTGACAGTACTGAAATGAGCAAGCCCGGAGTTACATACAGTAACATGGCAATCTAGCGATAATTGCTCCAAATTGGCCGGCCCTCGGGACACAGTGTGCGACTGCAGCGTCGAGTGATTCGAAACACCTGCTTTACCCGTCTGGCTTCGCCGCCTGCGAAACCTGGGGAGAGCCGCAGTTTGTCGTTTTATCCGGGCGCGAGCCTATTCGGTGGCCACCCACGAAAATACAGCATCCCGCTCCCCGACGACAGTGGACGCTGGACGGCCGCTAGACTGCATCCACGCCCACGAACAGAGACCAGCGGTCGACCGTTGAGACCAGACCCATCACTTCTCTCTGCCTCACTGCGTGGACACTCCACGCTGTGGACGCCGCCACTGTGCCCGCATATTTAGGCCGGCATCATCCCGACCGGGCTTTTCCTGCGCGCAAACTGCTCATCAAGAGCCAGACAGCTCACATCGCGCGTCCCGGCTCTCGATATCACCACAATCAACTGCCAGCCCACGCCTGGGATTCTGGGGACTACACACGTCCCGCCAAGCACCCGGATCCACGCACCGCACCGCCAATTGCGGCGGCTTCTGCTCCCCTGGCCTAAGCCCCGACTCGGCTGCTCTGCCAACGGTGCTGGTGCTGGTGCTGGTGCTGGTGCTGGTGCTGGTGCTGGTGCCGTGCTCTCGCGGCCTGCCAGGTGCGTCGCAGATGTTTGGCGTGAGGCTTGCCACTTAAAGCTGCCCTGCAGGCCCTCCCCGGACACTGCATCCCCGTCCCATCCCGGAGCCCGTTGTCTGAGTCTGAGGGCTACCGTAACTGAATGAAGCACCCGGTCGGCGATCTGGCTACTGGCGATCCAGATACGTGCAGGCCCTTCTACAAGGGGGCACATCCTCTATAAACCTCTCACGCCGCCACACTCGAGGCAGTGCCCACATTCCTGACGTCCTGTCCAACCTTTGCACCACTCCCTGGCACTCCCAATTTCAAAAAGAGCCTCTGAATTGAACACAAGCCGTGCTCCCAATGCGGCTTCGTGCATTGTGTCCAGTCCCGGACAAATAATAATACACGCATGTCCCAACCACCACCTCCTCCGCCGCCGCTACATCCTCCAAATACAGCCCGCTCTCCCCCAGACATGACAGAAACTCAGAAGTTGCCCGTCTTCTCGCCGCCCGGCTTCCTTCACTATCACCGCCGCCTACCTCAGCCTGTGCATCTCCCGCCGCTCGAGATTCCCCCAGATACTGTACCACCACGCCCGGAATACGCTTTCCGCTCGCCCATCAACCAATTACCCTCAATCCAGCCAGGCCCTCCACTACGCCACCAGCACCAGCAACCCTCACATCTCCCAAGGCCAGCAGCGCCCGTCGACAAGTTATTGCACGCAAATCCGTACACGCCGCCCAGGTCGGACCCTCCCTACTCTCCCCAACAATATGGACCGTCAATTTCACCCCGCTCAGAGTTTGACAGTAGGGGGCCGAGGAGGCTCGCCGAGCAACGCTACCCCTACGAAGAATCTCGACCGGGACCTCCGCATCATGACCAGCCATTCGCGTCCCTTGCTTCGCCAGTAGAACCGTCGCAGCAGAAGGCGTATGCCCCGCTTCCATCACCTAGCTACACGCCGAGTTATGCGTCCAGCAGCACTCCATTCCGGGGATCTGTGGGCTCACAGTCACACCCACACTCACATCGGGGATCCGTAACTGCTTCCTTGGGGCCACTAGCGTATCCTGAACCTCCGACTTCCGGGCCTCCTCCCCGGCAAGAAGTCCGCGCAATCCCGTTACCTGGGACCATACCACAGCCTGTGTTGAACGAGAAACTGTAAGCATGTTCTGAATCCTAATATGGTAGTGGAAACCCAAACTGATCGAGGCAGGAACCTCAATTATGAACTACGGGTTCGGCAGCAACCCATTGCAGCTCGAGCGTGCGGCTTTGGTGAACGAGACCGACGAGTTATCGACCCACCACCAATCATCCAGCTGCTAGTTACAGACCCCAAAACGGGCGTTGCAGAGCAGGAAGAGCTGCGGTACTCGTTGAATGTTGTGCATTGTACGCTTTGGAATGCAGATGGGACGAATGAAGAGACGGCACTCATCCAGCCTGATCGACGAACGACACGGCGACTAATGGGCCAGCTAGTTGCATCTCCCTCGGTAGCCAAGGATGAGCACGACGTTGAAGGCTGCTTCTTCTGCTTCCCCGATCTTTCTTGCCGCACGCATGGCAAGTATCGCCTCCGATTCATTCTGATGCGCATCGATCCCATGAACTTGCATGTCGGAGGATACTCGCCGATACTTACAGAAGTGCTCAGTGACGTATTCACTGTCTACACAGCCAAGGACTTCCCTGGCATGCGCCCCAGCAGCGCTCTGACTCGGGCTTTGAAGCTACAGGGATGCAATATCCAAGTGAAGAAAGGCAACGAGAAGGCTCTGGCTCGCAAACGACTTACCGCTAGCCAAGAGCACGAAAATGACGACGACGAGGATTTAGGCAAACGACGGCGCAAGGAGTAATTCCACATGTCTGGCTTTTCGGCCTCATGATGTTTCGGTGCAGATTTTATTAGGCATGTATCTGATTTAGAGCACCTGGGTGGCGACTTTGATATTCTGGATATCTGAAAACATTGTTTGTCGGATATCACTGGCATACTTTTACGACCATACGAACGACTTTTTCTCATTTGTCTTTTGATTGGGGGAGAGGGGGAGGCGTCTGTTGAGCTTGTGTACACGATATGGATATTTCGGGCGGGGTCAGGAGGTCAGGAGGCGGCCACGGTGTAATGCATTTTGGAACGTTAACCGAGCATCAGACGCACGATACCAATTGATAGCCTTGGGCATTTTGGACAAATTGAACGTGGCGGTGATGGAGTGAGGTTGAAATTGAGATGAGAGCAGGATGATGGTCGCAAGCCCTCGTATTTTAGTGCGTGAGAGTCAGGGCTAGTCACTTCTCGGCAAACTCAGCTGCCCCACCTGACTGGCTAGGGCACGCTACAAATTTCTTTGATGGCGGCCGAGCGAACCTCTTCTCTTCCCTCCCCTTCCCCAAACCGCACACCGGCACAGAAAAGTCGATATGAAGTACGTGCTTGTGTCTGGCGGCGTCATCAGCGGCGTGGGGAAGGTAAGCGTGAAGATGATGAATTTGTATTGGTTAACGTGCTAACCGATGGCGCGAAGGGCATCATAGGTACAGACTCGACTGCGCGCGTTTGTTAAGTATGCAAACTAATCCCACGCGTCCTAAGCCTCCTCGACGGGCCTCCTGCTCAAGACGATTGGCCTCAAGATAAGTGCAGCCGCATGACGCGCTCTGCGTGTTTCCTGACTAACAGACTCGCACGTCTCGTCCATCAAGGTGGACCCGTACCTCAATGTCGACGCGGGGACTATGAATCCGAAGGAGTGTGTGATCATGGAGTCCCAGACGAGCTCACCGCGTTGACTGAGACATTGCAGGCACGGTGAAGTGTTTGTCCTCTCCGACGGCGGCGAAGTCGATCTCGATCTCGGCAACTACGAGCGCTACCTCAACATCACCCTCACGCGCGAGAACAACATCACGACTGGCAAGATCTACGAGCATGTTATCCAGCGCGAGCGACGGGGTGACTACTTGGGTAAAACTGTGCAGGTTGTCCCGCATATTACCGACGCGATCCAGGATTGGATTGAGAAGGTCGCGCGTATCCCAGTTGACGATACGAATGAGGAGCCGGATGTGTGCATTATCGAACTTGGAGGCACGGTTGGCGATATTGAGAGCATGCCGTTTGTCGAGGCTATGACGAGCTTAAGGCGGAGGGCGGGAAAGAATAACTTCCTCCAGATCCATGTATCGTATGTGCCCGTCATCAATGGGGAGCAGAAGACAAAGCCGACCCAGCAGGCTATTAAGGCTGTGCGGAGTGCTGGCCTGATTCCGGATCTGGTACGTTGTCTATTTTTCACATCCGAACTTGTATTTTGATCTTCTCCAGATTGCCTGCCGCTGCGAACGCGCCCTCGAGCCCTCGGCCGTGGACAAAATCGCCCACTTCTGCCAAGTCGACGTCGAGCAAGTCGTTGTAGTCCGAGACATGCCATCCATATACCAAGTCCCCATACTCCTCGAACAGCAGGGTCTTATCGAGCTCCTCCGCCCCATCCTCAATCTCTCCTCCCTCACCCTCCCACCAAACCTCGTGGCTAAAGGCCGCCACACCTGGGCACAATGGAAAACCCTCACCTCAACTGAAAACCGCTTCTTCGACACCGTCACCATCGTCCTCGTCGGCAAATACATCGAACTCCATGACTCCTACCTGTCCGTCATAAAATCCCTGGAGCACTCCGCCATGCGCTGTCGTCGCAAGCTCGACCTTCAATGGGTTGATTCTGAGCACCTGGAATCCAGAACCGGCAACTCCGATCCCGCTAAATTTCACAAAGCCTGGCACTCGCTGTGCACGGCGTCGGGTATCCTGGTACCGGGTGGTTTCGGCCAACGCGGCACAGAAGGCATGATCGCGGCTGCGAAATGGGCCCGCGAGAACAAGACGCCGTATCTTGGGATTTGTCTGGGTATGCAGATTGCAGTTATCGAAGCTGCGAGGAACTGTTGCGGTCTGGATTCCGCTACGTCGGAGGAGTTTGATGCGGATGCAAAGGACAAGGTTATCATGTTCATGCCGGAGGTCGACAAGAAAACAATGGGCGCAACTATGCGGCTAGGCTTGCGTCCCACGCTCTTCCAACCCGGATCCGAATGGTCACGCCTCCGCGCTCTCTACGCAGGCAATACGGAAATCCTGGAGCGCCACCGGCACCGGTATGAAGTCAATCCGGCATATATCGAAACGTTGGAGAGAGGGGGTTTGAGCTTTGTGGGCAAGGATACGCAAGGTGAGAGGATGGAGGTGGTGGAGATTCGGGAGCATCCGTGGTTTGTGGGCGTGCAGTTTCACCCTGAATATTTAAGTAGAGTGTTGGATCCTAGTAAGCCGTATTTGGGGTTTGTGGCGGCGAGTGCGGGTGTGCTTGGAGAGGTTACGAGGGAGGCGGGGAATGGGAATGGGATTGGAGGAAGCATGGAGGGATTGGTGAATGGAGTTAAGGGATTGGGTGTTAGTGAGGAGGGGCCGCTGTTTTAGGGATATGTGAAACATTGGTGGGTGGCTGTTGTGGACTGATTGTTTCACTACTCAGGACAGGGTATGCGGGAGTTTGGGCGGCCATATATTATTAGAGAAGAATCTGTCTTTCGTTTGACGGGATTCCGGACAAGTAGACATATCAAGCGCACTTACTACCCCAGCTAGATATTTATAGTTAGAGTCATCTGTAACAATACACGATAGCAGCAATCGAACTCTCTCTAGTACAACAACACAAGCTCCAAGTGTAAGTTTAGCTCTGGGGGTGTAGAGCGTGCGGTGACGCAGCAACTCATCTAAATAGAAATCCTAGTGAAGTGAGTTGGCAACTAGGAGAGAGTCATCCCAGTAGAATTTACGTGATGGGTTTATTGTGTGTATTTAGCAGGTAGGTGGGGGGGTGGAGTGGAAAGGAAAGCAAGGAGATTAGTGGACACATGTGTGAGGAGGTGGGGGCTTGCTATGAGACGAGATGCGATGGATCAATCATCGAGATGTCGCATAATATCAAGAGGGGTGTAAAGTGTTCAAGGATGACAAGTACACGAATGAATATATTTCGTACATTTGGTGGATGGTGGGAATGAAAAATATTGAAGTGCGAGAAGGAGGATAACGGAGGAGTGGGTATGCGTAGTTGTATTATTACTCCTGTTGCTATATGCATACAGAGAGATGTTGTAATGTAGGTATGTACGTGTATATCTATCCACCATTCCTCTGCTCCAGAGTGCCATGCTAACCGTCGAAAATATAAACAGTGGAAGGGAGAGATGTAAAGATACTAACCCTTCTATTCCCTCCCTTCCCCCTCCGGATTCTTCAGCCACTCATCACAGCCCCCAATCGCCAAAGCGTCCATTCTTGATATCCCAAGACTTCTCTTTCCACCTTCCCAGACATCATCCTCCCACACCCACATCCCATCTATCGTCTCATCTCCCAAACCAGATACGGCCCAATGACCACACACGCCTTCCAAATAACCAGCAGACTCTCCACAAACACTACATACGGAATCCGCCATACCGGTCCCTCCACCATCCGTCTCCAAACCGCGTAAAATGCGACCGCAAAGAAATGATAAATCAACACACTCGGCGTCTTAATCAAGCCGGCCAACAACCCACACGGCTCACTCAAACACGCACCTCCCCGCTGGAAATACCGAAAACATCCGTTTTGTAAAGTGGAAAGTGATGCATCGTTTGCCGCGAAAAGGGAGTACAAGGCCATGGCTAAGATGTTGATGACGGAGGAGGAGGCTTTGCGGGACCAGTGGAAGCGTGACATTTGTCGGACAACGAGGTCTGTTTTCTCCAAATCGGGGATGTGGTCGGGAGAGAGCAAGGTTGCGAGTAAATCGACATCGTTGAATGCGACTGTCATACCGCCTCCTGTGAGCGGATGCCGCATGTTCATGGCATCGCCCAGGACGATCAAACCCGGCGTTTTCTGGGTTGCAGGCGGGAGGAAGGAGTTCGGCATACTCCGCAACTTCCCCTCTTCCAGCGCCTTTTTGAACGAGGGTTGCACAGAGGGGGGAAGAGCGGGTAGGGTTACATTCAGCATGTGGCCTTTCACGCCGCCGTTCTTGGTGCTAGCTGTGGGTAAGTTTTCGGGTATGTCGATGAGGATGCGGGTTTCATGGGTGCCGATTTGGTAGATTAGGATCGGAGGGCCGTCATATAGAATCACGTGGCCGTGATTTGGACAAGGGAGGTCCGCATCAATGAGTTCCAGGGCGAAGAATTTCGAGCGAACCTCGGGCGTGTATGGAAGGTAGGACTTGCGGAATTTGGAAGCGTAGCCGTCGGAGATGAGGGTTAGGCTGCCGAAATAACAGTCTTTTTGCCCGGAGGTCAAGCATTCGACGCCCAGGATCTGGTTTGTCCATCCGTTTCTGACAACGTCAACGACAGTGGATTCGATGACGGTGACGTTTGGTGCAGCTTTAGCGCGCGCTCGTAGTTTCTGAATGAAGCGTCCATGGTGGAAGGAGCGACCTTCGGGGCGCTTGGATGAGGGTGAGGTTTGAGGGTAGGGGATGTGGACGGGTTCGCGGAAGTACGAGACTTGGTAGCCGTAGCAGGGGACGGCGTCGATGCCCTCAAGGCAGTCTAAACTTATGATTAGCAATCGTGTCCCTCATCTACAGCCGCAACCACAACCACAACCAGAGCCACAGCCACAACCAGAAATCCGCCAAGACCAAGGAAAATAGAGGCAATCCATACCGTCAAGCCCCAACCTCTCCAACGCGTGCACACCCCCCGGCTGCAGCAACTCCCCAACAATGCGATCCGGCTCCTTGAGGCTCCTCTCCAGCAAAATCACACTGCGTCCCTGTTTCCCAAACGCGACTGCGGCTGCACATCCCACGACTCCAGCGCCCACAATTACAATGTCTGCCTCGTGGTGCACGCGGCGGCGCACTTCGCGGTCGTCGTGCGTCGGTATGGGATCAATTTTGACTCTGGCGCGGGATTTGGCGTGCGTCATGCTGGTGGAGGCAGAGGTAGAGGTGGAGGAGGCGGCGGCGGCGGAGGCGGCAGTGGTAGGGGAGAGGGTCGTGGTTGTTGTGGTGGAAGACATGGTGCCAGATTCCTTGTTCAGGGAGGCGAGATTCTAGAAGGTGAACAGGACCACAACTAATCTAGTGTAACCAATCTCTCTACAGAATAGGCAATGACATACACCCACAATCACAATCACGTGAGAGTGTAGGACAGATCTCAGGACCAAGGACCGTGCAATTGCTCCTCGAGTGGTGGTGATAAGCAGAGGGTGCTGTGTTGTTAAAAGAAAGCCGTTGGAGTTGAAGGCGGTCAAGTTCGTAGCGCCGAGACTTGCAGGGACCCAACGCCAGGGATCAGCCAACACCGCCCTTCTGGTGCCATGGACACGTGAAGATCGGAACAGCCAACCATAATTCGCGCTGATCGGACGACCATTTCCACTCCATTGATCAATCACAGCAAGTTCTTCCGATACGAACGAATTATCTCAATTCTTCTTTTGGCTTGTGAATATGCAGTGGGTATAATCGGATCCTGTAATTGAAAGCTGCTAGGTGGTTTGCAGTGTTGAGTGTTTTGCACCTAGCGGTATATGGTGTAATAGAAATTAAGGAATATGCAGTAGTGCACGATAAGTAATTGTAGAACCGTCCGATCATCCTCCCAAGTTTTGGTGTCCATCCCATGCGTGTAGTTGACCTTGGACATGACGCGTTCAGTCCTCCAAAGCCCCCTTTTCTCTCGTCATAATCCCGACCCGCCATTCGTCACCCCTTCCCTGGCCCAACCAACGTTACGTCTACATCTTCCATCCATCGTACACCCTTCCTCTTGGAAAACTGAGCAGAACCGAAAGAGACAGCGTGGAACACGTGAAACGATTCTAGACAGAAGAAACGCCATTCGCTGTGCAATGCCCGTGCGCACACTACGATGCTGAGCTGACTGAAGGAAAAACCAAATACGACAATGACCAACCAACATTAACGAACGCTGAAAGCTTGGTGTTTCACAAGCCCGAGCCAGCGCTTATTCACACCTCAACTCTTCATTTCTTTTTCTTTACAGTGCCATGCCAGGCTGATTGCTTGACGACGGAGGTAATGGTGACGCCATTGGTGATGGAACTTCAACAATGGTCGGCTGCGTTAGATTTAGTTGATTCGGTCTCTTTGGCGCTTCAGTCTTCTGCGCGACGCCGAATTGCGAATGGCGATAATACGCATCGTAGAACTCGCTAAACCGTGGGTCATTGGTCGTCTGGTTGCTTTGTGACGACCCCGGTGCCTGAAGCGAACTCGAGGCGCTGCGACGACGCGGATCTTTAGGTGGTATAGGTGCTGCGATCGAATTTCGACTCGAGCTTTCAGGGAAGGAATAGTTGTAGGAGAAGGTAGACGTAGTCGAGTTGGACCGCTTATGCTGGTGCGAATTCACTCCCTTCTCACTATACACACTGCTTGCGTCACTCATATCCCGTTGATGGGTCGGTTGGTAAGTTTGTGGCTGGAGCCGTACGGGAGATGATGACCGCTCAGGTTTTTTGGGGGCTTCACAAAGTCAGGATTGCTCCTTGCATTTAATCTAATTTACACCGCACCAAAGAAAATTTACCTACTGGCTTGCCCAGCTCCTGCCTGTCCAGCGCTGTTCCTTGGGAGGGAATCTCGCCGGTCAGAGTAAGCAGGGAAGAGAGAGCGAGGCTCCTCTCTGTAGACCTTGGCTGGCATCGTGGGCACATTAGTTTCTGACGTATGGCCGGGTGATGGGGGAGCACTGTGGCCGGGGGAATGTCCTGGTGATGATTCGTTGAAGGATGCTGCCTGGGATTTTGCAGTGACCTCTGGATGGTGGACGGAGGCACGAAGCCCCTCATGCATCGGGGTTTGTGGGGGAACTGGAGAGTAATGATCAGGCTTGAAGTTGGCTGAGTGGGGCGATAGAGATCGTGGAGAGGCATTTCCATCGCTTGATTCGTCGTCAGATCCAGCAAAATGAGGAGATTGTGGCGGTCGAGCAAGGACTGGCGACGGCGGTACCATCAAGTTCATGTTAACAGAAGCACTGTGGTTGATTCTTCCGTTCATCTCTGCTTCTGACGGACGTAGCTTGATGGTGGGCGGCGACTTTCTCCGCGGTGGCGAGTTAGATGTAGGTAGCGTTTGGGAGTCACGGGCGCGGTCTGCCGTATGGGCAAGCGGGAGACTGGTCACACTGCTTGATACAGAGTGCGACTGAATCTTAGGAGAGGCCAAGCTACCAATCAGCGTATTGGAGCTCATCGAAGGCGCCCCAACAATTGATCCTGCTGATGATCCGGGACGCGATTGGGGAATGCCAGCGTAGAAGCCTGCTTCGATGGCTCGAATACCGAACAGGTCGCCCTCATCCTTCTCCCGTTGATTCAACTCCATCTGTTCATCTCTCTTTCCGGCCTCCACATTTTCTTGATTCTTTGTGAAGTTCTTCAGTCTAGCTATCTGTCAGTAAAGCCTCAGTCTTCATACATGGTGACACTCACTGCCTGCGATCGTAGAGCACCTTGATCACTCCAGCTGCAATGGTAAAGACAAGTAATGACAGAAATACGATGCTGCTCCAGTTAGCATATCTCTCTCCAAGCGCGCTCTTCGTGAGTACTTACGTGTACTTGTAAGCCAAGTCCAAATTGCCGAACCAAGTCATTATGATTAGCTATGGTGACTCCACACTTCAACAGGAACGAAAGACTTGAGCGCCGGGCTCCCACCAAGGAGAGAGCGCAGAATAATATTGAGCAGAAGAGAACAAGTGAAGCTGAAGTGAAACGGTTGAGGGTCGTCCTGCAGGTGATGTCTAGGTTTCGGTAGGAGACACGAAAACGGTAATAACGACGGATCAGGAGGTTCCAGAGTACTCAATCGGTCCAACGTGTGTTACCCTGCAGGATAGTGTTTCGGATATAACTAGAACTGAACCCAAAGGAACGGTAGGATGTGACTATAATAGGCGCAATGGAGTCCGAAGGGCCAGGGGGTAGGGGGTGTCGTGTGAACGAGGGGACGTGTGGGCAAACCCAAACACTGTTGAAAGAATGACCTTGCGAAGAGCACACAGAAATGAATGAAGACCCGGTGTGGAAGGAGAATGAGAGGTGTGACAAGGGCAGGAGGGCTAGGTAAAGAGAGCCACGACGAGCACAAGGACTAGGGTCATGGAGGGGGTGGATGCCAGCACCTTTTGGGCATTCTTAGTAGTCACGATCTAAAAGCGGAACGAAGGCTAGATCTCATTGCACGTCCACGTAGCGAACCCTGGCATCCAACCATGGCGTGCAAGCTGCGCAAGCATAGTGGGCCGGAGCCAAACGGGAAGACTGCTCGCATCATGCGCTCGCCTCCCGTCCTTGGATGTTTGATGGCCAGATCGACCGTCTCGCAATGTGGTCCAGAGGCTGGGTCTCAAAATTTTCGTTGGGAGCTTCGACTTACGCAAGAGAGCATTGCGCAGAGGCATGTCTCTCGCCTTCTGAGGAGCCGCTGCCGTTGTCATCCCTCAATGCAGGGCGCGAAGTTTTGCAGCGTCAACCTGAGCCCATGCAACCAATCCAAGGATGTCGAGCCCTTGGTCGGCAATCTGGGCGACCAAGGTTTGGATGGCAATTACCAAGGCAGCCTCTTTAGGAAGAGAAGTCATTATGCCATGATGTGATTCGTCTTTCGTAGGGCGCTCGCTCAGGGGGCCATGCGGGGACGTATCAGGAACAGGCAAGGCGGCTGCTGGAATGCAGCCGCACGAGCCCACTGCAAATGCTTGGCAGGGGAAAGAAACACGACCTCCGGAACCTAGGTTCCATACAGGATGGCAAAAAAAGTAAAAAGGAGGCCGCCGGAGCTGGGAAAGGCGCGCTGAAAGACCAGTAGAAGCCCGCACTGACGGCACGGCGTTCTCTCATGATCCCGCATGCTATTCCAGAGCCGCCACCTCCCGTCACTGCTCTCCTTCACCTGGCGAGTCGCAGCCGACGTCGACGTGACTCGTCGCATTGAAGCAGAGCCTGGGCTCACTTTTTTCCGGTCGCTAGCTAGGAAGGGCAGGTCGGTCCTCGGCACCGAAGGAGAACTTGACGATGTTTGATATGAAAAGCACGACAAAAAGTGACACGGCATCTGCAGACTGCGTGGTTCTGCTTCACACGCTTACCGGAAGGGGACGTGACAGCTGCAGCATGCTTTGGCGAAAGTCAGACGGGCAGCAGGAGTCCGTCAGGAAACCGTGACTGCTCGCATTTGGATTCTCTGCATCTTGGAGGAGTCGTACGACGGGACAACGGAAGTGAGTTTGATGGAGTTCGCATTGAGCTGCGAAACGAGTTTTCATCGCCCAAGCTCTCAGCCACAAGTCCAGAGGACGTCCACTCACATTCCAACTCTCATGCCGACCTTCGCCAGCTATAACTCCCACCTGTTGGATGTGGTAAAGTTGCCCTGTTTTTTTGTTTTGTTCTTGGGGTTGGCATTGCAAATCGTTTGGGGAGTCGAAATGCCATGGCCCAGTGAAACCCCGTCGCGAAAAAGCAGCCTAAGGCGTAAGTTCAGCGGCTTCCCCGTCTGCTAGAGAGTCCGCTCGTATTCTAAAGCCACTGTTCAGAACACGGACCTGCCAAGCTCTTGCAATTCCCTCAATAAACACCACCCACTCTGTTGTTCCTAGATCTTCTAAGAAAGATGACGCTTACTTGTTAGTTTGGGTTGACTTAACCCTAGCTTATGCCCTCCGTCGCTGACATGCACTGAGTCGTACTAATTGGGCGACTATTGATGCTTCAAACCGAGGCCTGATAGGATTTGGAATAAGCGAACCCAGAGTTGGCGTCAGGCAACCTTGTTTTAGGATGAGAAAAGAAAAAGGAGAGGAAAGTGCCGAACCGCGGAATATAAAGTCTCAACTAGCTACCCGAACAAACCGAGCGACTTAGAAGGCTAGCTGAATTTGCTTCGCTTGCGGCCTCATCAATTGTCTTGTGTCGGCCCCGTCGTCTCGCTACGTTTTCGGTAGGGCGATCATGTTGGCTCTGCTCATCGCCTCGCGAGGGTATTTTGAGGGCTTTTGTGCTTTTGGCCGCCATCGCGCCAGGAGATTAACTTTCATCGTATCGATCGGACCAACGGGAGGGCGTAACGCTATTGAACAAGTGGAGGTGCAGAGTGAGGTGCATCTTCAGCTGGTTGTCTTTTTTCAAAACCAGCGTGATGAAGAAGGGCGCCAAGTGAGGCTCTTAGCGCACAACTCATGATGCGTTTCGTCATAACTGCCCCTCCAATGAACTGAACCTACCATTCCACCTGTTGTCCACGGCCTTGAAAACTTATTATTTGTTGAGTCTCACGCTGACCATCATGTCCTTAAATAAATCGAGAGTTCTTCGAACAGAACCGTTGGTTAGTCTTTTCGTGCACCGTGAATGAGGTGGAGTCCTGACTGCGTTCAGGACTACAAGGAAGCGAAGTGGGCAACATTGGTCAAGTAGGTCAAGTTTAAATGTTTGATGTAGCCATTTACTCCCTACTTTCAAATCAAGTCTGCCTCAAATGACCACTAAATACGTCCAGGACAACTTACACTGACCCGGAAGGTGTTGAACGCACCTGGGAGTCTTCCGAACGTCTCACCCGCCCCGCTGGCTCTGATATCGATGGTGTTGGTGTTGTAGCTATCCTTCAGGATCCGTCGAAGCCAGAAAGCGAACCACGAATACTCCTCCAGAAGCAATGGCGTCCGCCCGTCGATGCTACCGTTATCGAGGTGCCTGCTGGCTTGATCGACCCGAAGGAGACACCCCAGCAGTGTGCTGTACGCGAGTTGAGGGAAGAGACAGGCTATGTAGGAGAAGTCGTGGATGGTGGCTTCGGAGTGAGCCCCGTCATGTTCAATGGTGAGTTACTTCCTCTGATTGTTCTTAGTAGCCGCGATTGTTGCGTGCGTTCATTATTCTCGTGGTTATTTTTCGTAGAGGCTTTCCACACCGCCGTCGATTATTTCATCATTAAGGGCGATCCTAGAGTGACTGACCTGTCCTCGGTTCGGCTCTTGGTGTTTGTCTGCAACCACTATCTTCCATTGTGCCTTAGAGTTACGGCGGATTGGTCTCTTCCCTTTCCGTTTTATACTCCCTTCACATCACTTCTTACCCGTCAGCCCAGGGTTCTATAAACTAACATACCCCAGATCCAGGTTTCTGTAATACAAACCTACGAATGATCCACCTCACAGTCAACCTCTGCCTTCCCGCAAACCAAAATCCTCAACCCGAACTCGAAGATAACGAATTCATCGAGACCTTCTCTATTCCTCTCAAAGACTTATGGGCTGAGTGCAGGGAATTCGAGAAGAACGGATATGCTATCGATGCGAGGGTGGGAACATTAGCTGAAGGGGTAGAGTGTGCTCGGAGGTGGAAATTATAATGGTGATGATTTGGAAGTATTATGGCCTGTAGAAAGAGACAGTCTGGCACCATCCAAGAAATGGGCATGTCTAGTGGTCTAAATAAAATCAAAACTGAACTGTACCAAATGAAGCGCGTCCACAGCTAGTAATCTGTGTTTAATGCTCGTCAGAGAGACGGTCCAATGACCTGCATATCACCGCTTGTGTGGAAACTCGGCACACCCTCCGAACCGATACCCCAGAAATAATCCAAACAGCTACAAGACGCACAAAGCCCCCTCCGACTCCCCGCTACCCTACTCACTACCCTACTCCATCTACTCTCCACTTGAATCCAGATACGCCACAAACTTAGGCTTGATGTCATGCTGGCCCGCCCTCTATCACCGTCTTCCTACTCAGCTCCTACTTCTCCCAACATAATTCCTCATTCTACCAGCCTATGTCTTCAATCCCATCCTCAACACCTCGTTCTCGGTCTTTGGCCTCTCAATCTCACCTCTCTCCATCTCTATCCTCGCAACCTCCATCCCCCTTCCATACTCCCCTATGACCCTCTTAACACATTCAAAAATAGCCCTATCTCCCATCCTCACCCCTACTCCATCTATCACTTCAAAATCCTCCGCATACATATCCCAATCCACACCCCTCCAACTTTCACGCGTCGGATCCTCTATCGTAGGCGTCGGCCACTAGTACTAGAATACCTAATCGACGCGGTACTGCTTGCCTTGAGTCTCGCAGTAGTGCAGGAGGTCTAGGTCGAGTTCTTGAATGGTCCGGACTTGGATTGAGGTGTGTGAGAGGGGCGTGCTGGTGAAGGGGTCGCTGGCAGCGGATGCAATGAAGATGTGGAGAATCCGAATTGTTTGTGAAGGGGTCGAGGAGTGGGTGAGAGAGTTAGGGCGTGCCTGCGGTGGTGTTGGATTAGTTGCCGCCGCGGCCGTGTGGTAGGTGGTAGGATCTCATGGTGGTGCCATTGGATTTTATTTGGAGTTGTGGGGTTGAGAGGAAGTTAGTAGGGGGTCACATAGCTACGATAGCTGCAAACAGAGAGCCTGGAACTGTAAACACAGTGTCACGGGAACAAGTGGATGTGTAGTATTTCGCTGCCACTCCGCTATTCTCAAAGCGTAAAAACTAAGCAGATTGCACTGCATTTAGAAAACCAGGAAGTTCCCCTTGGTTTATTTATTCTGAAAAATGGACTAACCACAACTGAACATGATATTATGTTACGTAGGTATAATAGGCTCGTGGTTTGCTCACTATTATTGTTACGAAGGACTATAGAAAGTGTCGCATACAACTATCCGCCTATATATACCCTTCTGCTGTGCTAGCTGGAAGGTTGACCTTTTAGCAAACGCAACAGAAAATATATATCAATTCTATAGTGTAATTGTTTAGACCTTCGAGAGATTTTGGAATATATGTTATCTCTTAATGTGCTCTAAAATGTGGATTTCAGAGTGAAGGTTTGCAGCAGCCTGTGATTAATCTGCACTATTTCTTTGGGGCGATGTTAAGGCTTCTTACTATCACACAGAGCAAATTATTAGTTTATTAGGATGGGATTACTGTGTGAGGGTTATCACTACTCTCACTTTAAATAGGTTTAAAGCGGATATAAAGGACTACCAATCTCTCATGCTCCTTTGGAGTGGAGGAGGAACACCCCCCTAGGAGGAGTGAAGATTAGATGAAAATTATTTGGGATACCTTCTTGAGGTCACTACGAATTAAGCGTTAACTACATATGAATTATAGGAAGTCAGCTGTTTAAGAGAACAAATTAGCGCCAAATTTTCTTTAGCAATGAGGAAGTCATTACTAAAACTAACGTTTTGGGGAAGATATTGTAAGCCTGGAATGGGCATGATTTATAAGAGAAATGATGTATTGTGGATTGAGGGTCTGGGGAGCGAAATGATGTATATAATATGATAGGACACCAAACCGATGGTTGGCTGGGCAGCTGGGCATAGAGCCTTTGGGTTTACATATATTCTTCTGACCAGTGAATAGTTGTCGCTGAAGAGACATAGGATGGACGGTCAAACTTGGGAAATCCTTCACTGTGCGCATGTTCTCTAGAACGCTGAATTATCAGGGACGAGCATAGTTTCGGGGACTGGAGTACCGCCTAAGTTTTGCAATTGATGTTTTCACTTTTAGGATAACACGGATGGTATGAGACAATAAGTAGGAAGTCAGAGAGGTAAGGTGAAGTTGTTCGGAAGGACCTAATTGGGCCTAGCTTGCATACGGCCCGCTTCCGCGGTGTTCGGCACCACTTTCCCCCTCCTCCACTGATCCACATAATGTCGTTCCTCCCTCCCTTCAATTGAGGTCGAAGTTATCTCACAGCTATCATCCTCGTATTCAAAACAGTCTTCCTACATATCATGAGCATTGATGAGTCATGATTGATACCGTCCCATCAACTTCTTATCCCAAGAACTCCCTTTGAAGGAAGGCTGGAGCTCTCACAGCGAGACGAATACTAGGATTTTTAGAAGAGTCGAATGCTGGCCTTGGGGCGTTCGACAATATCAATCAGCAACAGTTGTGCAACTACATTCGACCTCCAAGAAACCCCAAAGCCTAGAATCTCACACACAGACATACATACACACAACGTGGCAAAGCGCTTGTGTTGCTTTCTTCTTTCCCGCATAGTGCGGCACAGCACTTGAACAGGGTGATAGTGATACAAAGGGAGCTCGTATTGCCTCCGCGCGGCATAACCCTCGAATAGCAGCGCAAGAGGGAGGAACAGTGGCTTCACAAGGGTAGTAGGATTAGCCGACCTTCCTGCATGCATATGCATGGTGAACGGACGATAAACTGATTGCAATTCCCCGCAGCATCCAGCGTCTTTGGATCTCTCCTATTTAATGCGGGCAACTTCTCTTTGCCCTTTGTCTATTAGGTAAGACGATAACTTCGCATTTAGCTTCACGTAAATCCAGCCACCTAAACTTCATTTGTCATCCCCCAGCGCCCTTAGCTTTTGGAGAACTATATCAATGTCTTACTCCACCCCAACTGCGATCATTGTTGCCCTGGGAGCATTTCTCCTCTATCGCTTCCTTCTATACCCTCTCGTCGTCTCCCCCCTTCGGCACATCCCTGCCGCCAATTTCATCTCCCGTTTCAGTCCCTTCTGGATTCTTTACCATCGTCGCAATGGGCGCCAGGCAGTCTCTCCAATCACGCACGCCCACACTAAAAATGGAACCGTTATTCTTGTCTCCCCCACCGAAGTCAGTGTCTCCTCCTTAGAAGGCGTCAAAAAGGTGTATGTCGAGAAAGGCGGATTTGGCAAGCCGAAATGGTGGGCTGAATTATTTCTCACTTACGGTGACGAGTTCCGGAATATGTCGAGCATGATTGGCGGGATAGGGGATAAGCACCATAGGACGAGAAAGGCGGATATCGGGAATGTGTATTCCAAGACGTATTTGTTGGGGAGTGCGGAGGTAAAGATGGTTGCTGAGCGAATTGTTCAGACCAGACTGTTTCCTGCTCTTGAGGAGGCTGTGAGAGAAAGAGAAGGCATTTTGGAGGTCTATGACTTCAATGGCGCCATGAATGCGGATTTGGGGAGTGGGTTGATCTTTGGGGAAGATGGGGGGACGCATTTCATGAAGGATATCTCGTCGAGGGACGGTTACTTCACGAATCATGCTACCTGGCTTAAAGATAGACCCGGAGCACAGGAGGCCAAGCATTGGATGGAAAAGTTCGGCCTGGAGAGAAGTGCTGCGGCTGAACGCCAGGTTCTGGATGATGAAGAGAAGCGTGGTCGAGGAGAAGAGAGGGGAAAGTTGTATCCAGTTGTGTACGCACAGCTTCGCAGTCGGGGACTAAAGGGCAAGCAACTAGCAAGCGAAACTTTGGACCATTTCCTCGCCGGTGCCGAAGGCCCGAGGACGACAGTGACCTATGTGCAATGGATGCTGTCAAAACGTTTAGACATACAAGCTCGCCTCCGAAAGGAACTCTCGGCCGTGTCGTTCCAACCCTCGTCAAACACAAGTCTTAGCAACAGCATCCCTGAGTTCAAAACCCTTGACGCCCTCCCTCTTCTCGATGCCATCATCACAGAGACCCTCCGCATTTACCCGCCCACACCAGGGCCAATGTTCCGCATCACACCGCCAGGTGGAACTACCATCGATGGTTATTTCATTCCCGGAAACGTGCAGATTAGCACCTGGGTCTCCGTTCTCCACCACAATCCCGATGTGTTTCCGAGAGCGGATGAATGGGAGCCAGATAGATGGATGAGCAAAAGTGAGAAGGATGACACAAGGGTAAATGAAATGAGACGTTGGATGTTCCCGTTCGGCGGTGGAAGTCGAATGTGTGTCGGCAAGGAGTTCGCTTTGTTAAGTGAGTTGGCTTAACCTCTGGAAACAAGCAGCCCAAAACTAATGCTCCGTAGCGATGAAATTGACTCTCGCAGCAATGTACTCCAGATACGAGACTTCTATCGTGGAAGACGATGGCATGGAACAGGAGGATTTGTTCTTGGCTGGGCCGGTGGGGGAGAAATTGGTTCTCAAATTTCAACCTCTGAAGTAGCCCTAGAGACATCTGGCATCTGACATCCAATATTCAAGGCCCACCAAACCTACTGATCCACACGAATACCACGAGAGGATAAATTGAGCAGATATTTTGGTTTGTTGTATTGTGTGATTGGTATTAAGAATTATCAAAACTCCCTCTAATGCGATTGTATATTCTATATCCATGCATGCATAGGCGTCTCCTCTCCGTTTTCAACCCCATCCCTATAGCAAAGCGAACCCAACAACCCCCACAGCCATTCCAAAGACCCCCTTCCCAGCAACCGCGAGCAGGTTCGCGGCACCAGTTCCCGCAGGCGCCGACGGATTCGCCGACTGCGAGCTCGGTCGCGTCACCGTGGCCGTAAGATTGTTGCCAGGTGCGCTCGTAGGACTTAGACCCCCCGTTCCAGTGATCTTCGGTGCAGTTGTAATCGTTGCAAAACTCGACCCCGAAGCAGATGCCTCCGCACTCGACGCTCCAGTCTCCTTCGCTCCTGACGCAGTCTCCACAATTGTCGACTTCACACTCACACCCCCGGCTGAACTTGTCTCAGCCGCGATAGAGATGAAACTAGGTTCGTAGCTCGCAGTCCCAGAATACTGCGGGCAACCGGGGACTGTGGTTTTTGGGGGAGCGCGGCCACCACCGCAGTCGAGGAAGGCGCAGATTTCGCCCGTCCCGGGGACGTAGTAAAGGAGGGATGCACCACCGTTAGTGATTACTTTGGAGGAGGTGCAGCCTGAGAGGTCGGTTTTGGCGTATGCCGAGGCGGCAAGGGCGAGGGTGAGGAGCGTGTAGTGCATTTTGAAGGTGGCTTATGTAATGAAGTTTGTAGGTAGGTGTAGGATTAAGTTGTTGTGTTGAGATGGTACTGGTATTGCGTAGATAAAGAGCGGAATAAAAGATGAGAGTCCTGAATTATCTACCGTAGCGAATGTAAGAACCTGTAAAGAGCGACTTAAAGTTGAAACACCGTATCAATATCGATAGAAGTATCGTGTGTGGGTTTCGACAATCAGGAGGGACAAACAGACATCTTATACCATCATCCAAACTGGCTCCGGCCGAAATCATCAACCATCAGCAAATTGCATAAACCCTCACCACTGGTAGCGTGTTCCGCTATCCCACAATAATCCCATAATCCGGTTGGTTCTGAAGCAAAGCTTTGATGCTTGCTTCGGTAGTTTTCCAAAAGCGGTTTAGGAACAGAAATTTCAGGAGAGGTGATTTCAGCCTCCCTGCGAAACACATTCCCTGCCTCACGCTTCTCTCAACTGCATGTGACTGGAGCCAGTTCTCAGAACGAGGTCTGGATTCAGTAGGAACCAGGTGCTTTGGGAATTATTTTTTTGCTAGATGTCATGATAATGGGATTATGGTTATCGATAGTTGTAGATCGAGACTCTCGAAAGTCCGCCCTTCCTTACAATTGCGTTGAGCAATGACTGACCGTTGCGGAAGCTAAAAGCTTAGTTTCCTCAGAGTCTGGACCAGACTCCTGAGACCTATTTTTGTCCGCCATCACGCTTGTGTTCATCTCCGTGAATGTTTCCGTCTCCATCTCCTAGACGCGTGGACTGAGGTGATTATTCGGAGACTTTACTTTCACACAAGATCTAGGACAGGGCTCTTAGTCGACAAGACGTAATATTTGTTCACTCAAAGAGAAAGAACAACGCCCCTGTGCGCCCTTCCCCTTTATGCCACTTGCAATTCCTCACAGTGAATCAAACACTCGACCTACACTACGCACCGCTACCCTGCTAAGCAAGATCTACTTCATCATGAGGAGCACTCCTCAGCTCTCCCAGCCACCATTTCAGCAACCCCAAACCTCCCACCCCAACACCCTCCAACAAAAAAGTACTAACTCGGAGTCAGCCACAATTCTCATAATGCACTATGAGATCATTTCTAAGACCTCGCCTCCTCAAGTTCCAACTCCAGCTCTCTGATCCGCTCATCCTTTTCCCTGTCGGAACTCTGCGACCCAACCTGGGCTTTCAGCCTACTGACTTCCCGCATCAGCAAAGCGATCTGGTCGGACTGGTCGGACATGATCTTGTTCTGAGACTCTAACATCGATTTGATATCCATCAGATAGTCTTTGATACCACTTACAGCGCTTGCAGCGGGTACCGTCGCGCCAGAAGTAATCGGAGTGGGTTCAGAAGAGGGAGGTGCTTTCGCAGGTGTTGCAGTGGGTGCGGGAGTACGTTTGGGGGGTTCTGGTTCTTTTGTGATTGTCGGACTGCGTGTCTTCTCTTCAATTCGTGTAATTGTAGGACGTTCGGCTGGCTTGGGCACCTCCTCGAAGCTGGATGTCTCGTCTTCTGACTCTTCTTCTTCCTTGTCGGCGTACCTGTCAGCCATGGTTGAGATAGACTCCTTGTTCTGGTTTACGGTTGGAGGGGGCGCGCGTGAAGCGACTGGGGCAGCCGCTGGAGCAGGCTTGGGTGGTTCAGTATGAGTCTTCGTGGGCGGCGGGCTCTGCAAAGGCGTGGATGCAGAGGGGGCCTTCTGATCTGATGAAACCTCTTCAGGCGCCCCGCCGTCATACAGGCTTTCCAAAGAAATTTTTGGAGGTAACGCCGTCTTTCCCGCAAACCATTCGGATGTGGTAGTCCCTGGCTTGAGACCATTGGTGGGCGGGTAGATATCACTCTGGAACATTTCAGATCTTCGAGGGACAATGAAGGAGACCGGCTCAACGTATGAATCGTTGACGGTCTTGAAGCAGCGAAGGACTTCATTATCATGAAGGTTGATGCCGCGCTTAGGGAGGAATGCAATGCCTCGTTGAGGATCACCGGATTTGTATTCGGAGAGGTATTCGAATTTGTCGTTCTCGTACTCGTAGTATCGGATGTTGCCATCACTAGAAATGTCAGATGAGCCAACACAAACACGCGGCAACATGACTTACCCCTTTCCGGCGAGGTACAAGCATTGAGTCCCATCATCCCAGAACGGCATGCAAACACCAGAGATGGAGTCCAAAATCTGGAATCCTCCAATGGGCTCTTTTGGTGCGCGGGCGTCCCAGAGACCCAACTGCCGGTCACTCATTCGCGAGAAGCCCGTGGTTGCAATTCGGTCATGCTCACCCATCCAGACAGCGCGGCTGTTCTTCGCTCCTGGATGGCCTGGAAGCTCGTGAGCAGGCTTCTCTTGCCTCACATCCCACAGTCTGAGCTTCTTGTCCCTGCTCGTTGTGACCAGCATGGATCCATCGGCGCTCCATGAGAGCGACTGGACAATATCGCTGTGTCGTAGATTCAGCCTGGCGGCACCGGCCTCGACATCCCAGATCTTGACTGTGTAGTCGCCAGATGCGCTGGCAAGAATGTTTTCGGCAGCGGGGTTAAACAAAACATGGCCGACTTTCCTGGTCCAGTATTAGTGCAGCCCCTATAGCAGGGGTGGTAGAAACAAACCTCATGTGCCCTGTCAGTCGCGCCACAGGCGAAACATCGGCGGGTTCCTCGGCGTCGGTGTAGAGGGTGAAGTTGTCAGGGACTTTCCATATGAAGACCTGTGCGGGTCAGCATCCTCGCGCTCGCCTCTGTGCTGGAGAGACCCACCTTGCCATCGTCGGAAGCGGAGGATATCAGCGAATCGTTGAAAGGGCTCCTGTACAGAATTTAGCCGTCGTTGCCCTCGACCTGAGAGTGGCATTCCTACCAGTCAGTGTCCAGCACAGCAGCAGTGTGTCCGCGGAAGAGCGGTATCTGCTCCGGAAGACGTCCTTTCTCGTTGATGGGAATAACGGCGAATGCGCCTCCACCGCTAGCTTCCCAATTGACCGAAAGATATTCGGGATTTGCCTATCTTGTCTCAGCAATTGCTCGAGTGCTCGAGGTCTGTCGGTCCAGCTGACCTTGATCAGATTCGTATCCCATGCGTTCCTCGAGATGCGGAGGTTGTCGTAGCATTGCTCCTGTGGTTCCAATAAGTCAGCGCATTCCATTTCAGCCTAGTACCATCATAGGGATATCCTACCTTCTTCGTACCTCGCCCGAAGACGTGTCCTAGACCATGGATGTCAGGCGTAAGCTAAGCTGAGGGTAGGCACAAGACACTCACGATACTTCGACGCTCTCACGAATCGGCCAGCCATGTGTGCTTGCGCAGTGAAAATAAGTTGTGGTTAACAATGCGAGAAGAAGACTTCGCCCCTGAGCTCAGAATAGCTGTCAGCGCGGAGGGTGAAAGATGGGTGGGAGTTTCGAAAGCTAGCTGGTTTCAACGGCCTGCAGGCAGTGTCGTGAGGCTGGCCTTGGCGCCTCTTGAACCCTGTCAATTAGTCTTTGCTCCTAGACCGACAACACCACAATATCAACAAAGAGTTATCTATATTCATCTTTGTTTATCAGAGCGCTACATAGAATCATGCGACACTGCGGGGATCATCCCCACTTCCGTCGCTGTGGCAGCCTATCCCAGGTCGCACAGCAACATTGAAACCATAATGCAAGCAGACCCTCAACTCGAGCAGCGGGAGGGTTGTTTTAATCAGTACCCCATTTGTTTCTCTCAATTCTTGTTTGACATTTTCTTTCACCACCCCCCAAAGCTTTCGATCATCTCCGATGGCTGTCCAGGTCATTTCCTTGTCAAGGACTACTGCATTACGAACAAGCCTACATGGCCCTGCTGTGGTATGGAAATATGCATCCTCTTGGTACTCCACCGCATTCCACCCAGAGGGTTTATGGCTCAAGCCCTCTCTGTTAGCGTTCCGTAGTGGGACTCAGCATTCTACCAGTCCTCAAAGATAGCATGACCCTGCTTCATAGCCACTCGCGCCAAGTCGTCAGTCCTGCTCTTCAACCACTGGCTCCAGTTCTCTCCTTTCGCCTCTAGCGCGACGTTGGCCTCAGGGTACAGTCGATACGCGAGCCTATTCAGCCCGTAATCGAAACCTTTGTTGAACTGCTGATTTTCTTCATTGCTGAACTTCTCAAAGACATCGCGCAACTGTTCTGCAAGGCATTTCTCCAAGCACTGCACCAGAGCCTGCGTATACCAGCCTCGGTATCTCCTTACGCGTTTACGGGCTTTGCGATCCGTGCAAGAGAGAGCATTTGGGAATGGCTCTACTACGGCATCCATTGTTCGCATCTCCTCTAGCTTTGCGTCAATAGCCGCGGCGAATTCTTCAGTGTTGATGGACGTCTTTTGAGAGTTGTTCCTGTACGTGATGGCGTGGCCGAGGTGCATCATGACGAGGGTTGGAATCACCTCCATCAGTTCGCCCGAAGTGCGACCGAGCTCAAACGGCTCATTCGCTTTGCCGCGGAGTAGGTCGATCGTCCTCGGTATGGAGAATGAGGACGGCATTATCGTTTGCTTGTTAGTTTCTCGTTCGTTTTGTGAATCGGTGTTTTGAATCGCAATTGACTGTCGGGTGCCTGGTTCTGTGCACAATGGTGAAAGACATGACTGTCATTATTCCGGTTTCTCTAATCTCATTCTTTGTATGTGATTCAAACCTACAAGACCTTGTGAACGAAGGCGTGACCAATTCTAATCACCTGCGGATTGCTTTGGAATGATGTCTCAGATGGGGCTATCACGGCCACCTTGCGCCACAACTGTGGTGTCAGATTTTGATTGGCATGCTATCCCTTCTCTACATTGCTATTTTGGCAGCCTTCGAAGTACAAAAACGTGAAAACAGAACGATACGTCCTCTTCACTCTAGCAAAGCCAGCTCTTCTGCATGGCTTCCCGAGCAGCTCTCACATCCCCTGCCGAGGCGGATCCTGCACCCCAGACTTGCATATGCCTAGATGGAGCAAAGGAACAGCATCCCCAGATCACCTTTTCTCCACGCGAGCATCGCATGGGAGGGATCGTGTTGCCTGACAAAACCTGGAGACTCCAAGGGCCCAAGAACTAAATCCCCAGAATCTAGCGAATCATCCTTTTGCTTGGCTTGGAAATGCCCAAAATCAACCAATAAAATTCTAGCAAATGGGAGATTTTCAGAGTGCATGACTAGCAATCCGCCACGCCGGACCTCGGTGCTTTCGGCTGCAAGGATTCAGGGCTGGCGTTTGATGACATAAATATGCGGAGAAGCTTAACCCTCCAGCTCTCCCTTCTCCTACTTCTGCTTTTCTTCCCTTCTCACTGAATCCATGCAATGTCCGACGATACCGTTAAGCCAGGGGCACCGACCGCGAAGGCTGTAGACGAAAAGTCCGACAGGGTGACGTCGCAGGAACTGGGTGTTCCAGGAACTGTTGTATTGGCGGCGAAGCAGCTTGATCATGTTATTCTGCGATTGAACAAGTATATATCCCTTGGATAGGATGAGTTATAGTTGGGGCGACGCCTGATTTTGTATTGTAGATTGCTTGCCAGCCCCGGCGGCCTCTCCTCTTTCCTCTCGACATTGAATTATGGACTTTACGTTCTCGCATATCTCCAAACGCAGTCTCCATCCACGACGAAGCTCGCCCGCACACTTCTCTCCCTCGTAAACAGCAGACAACACCCCGCGAAACCAGGCACAACCACACTCGCCACTCCCGATGGCGCCGTCCCGCCGATCACCGCACTCGCCCAGCTTGTCTCCCGCGCTCGCACAACGCTCCGACTCTTCGGACTCTTCCCCCTATATGCATGGCTGAGGACATTACTAGCCGACCGAAAAGCAGACACAGATCCAGTGTTACATCGCATTGCCCTACTACAATGCCTATCATACATCGCCTACCAAGCCCTAGAAAACATCTCCGTCCTCGCTGACAATGGCATCCTCTCTAAAAACTTCGTCGCGCTCATCAATCGCGGCGACCCCACCACTGCCCGCATCTACCGGCTCGGCTACACCGCCTGGCTTGGCGGCATATCCTGCGACTTCCTCCGCCTCGCGCGAGAAGCGCAATTGGAGAGTCGGCGGAGGGTGGTGCGTAAACGGATGCAGGAAGAGGGGAAGGCGGTGGCAGAGGGTCAGGAGGAATTGGATATGCGGACTGATGCGAAGTGGTGGACGGATTTGATGATTTGTTCGGCGTGGTTCCCGATAGCGTGGCAGTTTAGTAGTACCAAGGGTATTCCGGGGTGGAATTCGGGTTGGATGGGGTTGTGTGGGTTGGTGGCAGGGAGTTCGAGGGTGCAGGCGCTTTGGGGCGCCACGTTGCATCCATAGGATGTGGAATGCCGGGGTTGGATATGGGGATGGGGGGATTTGGATGAAAATTGGGCCATGGAGAAGACCTGGAGATCTGGGTTTTGAGCACTTGCACAGAGATACCGAATATATTATACTATTTCCTCGAAGGTCCGTGGACCACCTGCACATGAAATACCCAAGACTGCTAACAAGTAGGCCATCTCTCAAACCACTGACAGTCTCCTCTTCCCCCCCTCTTCCTCCTCTTGCCCCTCCTCCCTCCAAGCACAAGCCTCACTCAACAACCTCTTCTTACAAGAACACTTGCTACCCTTCGTAGCAACATACTCCCTCCCATGCATCTTCTTACAGACTAGTTTCTCCAACTCACGCCGAAACCCCTTCTTCACCTCTTCCTCCTCATCCTGCTTAATCCCCTCAATCACCAGTCTAAAGTCTACACCAGTCAGCTGCGACACTTCTCTTAAGAAATTCTTAATCTCCGGTTGGCCGTTCTTCCCAGTTAACCTCTGCTCACACAACGCTCTGTCACCTAGGACAGTCTGTGCGCCCTTCATCCACTCCACTCTTTCCTTATCCCAAAAATGCTGATCAACAACGAGTTCAAAGTCTTCCAACGCCGTAGCTGAAAGCCTCAACATCCTAAGAATCTTCCGCCAAATTACAAAGCTCGTTTTAATTGTTGACGGCGGCGTTCCTCCTCCCGCAACATCGAAACAACCGCGAAACCCGGTCTTCGACGTCGTTGTATATCGAAATGATATCCGCTTCAATCGCGAGAGGGATTTCATGCGGTCATGGAGGAATGCGAGGGTGCCAGATGCTGTGCCTCGGAAGGAGAATGTCGAGGCGTACAGTATTTGGACGGTTTCATGGTAGAGGATTCGAGAGGCTAGCATGATGTTTAGGTGAGGGTGTGGGGGTGTAGAGGAATGCACCACGTATGTTGTTCTACGGAGTTCATTGTTCTCGTCTGGGACTTCGTATTCTGTTCGTTTGGAGAATGCTTTGGGGGATGAGGCGAAGGCCCAGTCGCTGACAGTTAAGACGTCATGGGGGATTAGGAGCTGGTAGATGTGGTGGCGGATGTGCTCTGGGAGTTCTAGGAACCGGAAAATGGTCTTCTTGTCTTTGATTTGGTTTTCGGCTTCCTTCACCTTTGAGCTTGTTGCACGTGCTTGTTGATCCAGCCCACTGCCTTCTTTCAACCGTCCCGCAACCGCGTCTTTCAACCCCCTCCACTGCCTAACGCACTGCTTCGGATAACCCCTCAACGCCCCAGCCACCCTCTCACAAATACACCAGTAATCTTCCAACCACCCCGAGTCCATCATACTCCCTCCCACAATTGCTTGGGCAAGCACAAATACCACATCTTCTGCCTTACAACCCAATAATGCCTCGTGAAGTCCTTGCGGCAACTCTCCGCCTGACTTCGTCGTCCCGTAAAGCACCTCCGTCTGCACTATTACGAAGAATTCGTTGACTCGGGATGGCGTGACTTCGGCGAGATCGTCGTCAGTTATAATTAGTGGGGTAAGGGAGGGGGTGTGGGTTATCCAGTTTGCTGGCATCGGGAGTATATATGGTGGGGATGGCGGTCTTTGCTGGGTTGAGAATTGTCAAGAGGTTGTTGTTGTTGGAGTGAAGGTGTGGAGGGGTAACACAAGGCTTTCTAAGGAGGATGCTGATGGGCATTCGAAATAGGATGGTAACGTGCATCCCTGCGACGCGAGCCACCCTGTGTGGCGAGCCAAATGAGGGGTACTTTGACTTCAGCGAGCTCAAATATCGTACGCACAGCCTATACAATCATGGTTCTATAGAAAAAGTTAGCTGTAGCTCATCCTAAATGTCTATAATCTACTCTTCACTATAAATTACATGCGAATTATCGCCTCCGAGCCTAGTTAGGTGTCGCGCCTTCTTTCGTCGTGTAGTATGCTTCTCTTTCTATAGCGCCAACATAAAGACTTTGTCGCTCTAAACTTCTATAGAAGGCCCTTATTTAAGGCTCTGAACGTCTCTCTACTGCTTCGAAGTCGTCGCGAGCCTTTAGCGTGCTGTCGCGGGCAAATTCATGCAGGGTTGCTCTCGCGATCGGTACCTCTAGCAGAAGCGAAACACCAATCCTAAGTAGTGCGAGATGACCAGACTGCCTTAGCTCATACCCTGAAGGTATTATATCGTAAGAAATGCGGCTGTAGGAGTCGCATAAGCGCCCGCACTGTGACTGAATCCGGCCTAAGATTGGGAGCAGTGCCAAGATCAGCACGGCCACAGCGCTTGTCCGTCCGAGCCAACACGCTTCCAGCGTCCAAACCAGCCGTGCCATTTCTAAGTTTGGCCTGCCCGATCCGCCTGAAGCTGGTCCACTAGGCGAGCCGAGCTCAAGTAAGCAGCTCCTAGTGCCCTAAACGGAGGAAACAATTGCTACTTGGCTTAGCGCATGCCACCTTGGTTTACAGAAGGTAGTTACTAAGAGCGACCTACGGCTTATAAGGGGTGACTCGCCTCTAACTGCGCCTAGATATAAGGAGGATATTCTATGGTTAATATTTAGTGCAGGCAAGTTCATGACTTTTGCAGGCGTAATTGTCCGCCACTATGCAAAGTTAGTGGCGCAAAGAGAAGCAGGAGCAGAAAGGCAAGACATAAGAAGAGACTAGCGCGCAATTTAGGCTTAGATTAAGTGCTAAGACCTTAACTAATAATAATGCAATATTTTAACAGTTAGTAAACAAAGATAGAATAATAATTAAAAGTTAGGTAGTTAGTTAACTAAAATAAAATATTAACTTAATAACCTAGTAGTTGTTAGTAGATTCTACTAAGAAAAATTAATGTATAAAGAGGGCCTTTAGCTAAGTGTGAATAGAATATAGAATGTAGGTAGAATAGAAGGACTGTACAGGTAAGAGATAGACAGGCTTTACTATAAGATAAACTTGCCTTTAGCGCGTAAACTATTATTCCCTCCTTGTAACGGCGCAGGCAAGACAATGGGTCTGAATGCGGTGGGAATCCACTCAGAGGCATATGGGAGTGCGTGGGGACTCTGAACCTGGGAATGCCATTGACACCTATAGGCCTTGTACGAAAGGATGTCAGAAAACTACTGAGCTAGCTACGGGGCGAGGTGCGACTAAATACATGAGGGAATAGGGGTACAGCAGGGGGCAGGGCAGAGTCGGGGCCAGGTCGAGGTCGGGGCCGATACGGGGGCCTTCCGGAGGTTCCGGGCGACCTGACGATTCATGAGAATCGAGTCAGGGTCGGAGCCGATACGGGGACCCTTCGGATAGGTTCCGGGCGACCCGAGATGGAACGAGAATCGTTACACTCCTTTTTACAGGCCTTAGGTGTACTAGAGGGGTAATATTAGCATTAGTAAGACTAGTTAGGTAGGTTTATAGAAAAGAACTTAGGCAGAATTATAATTAAGGATTAGCATTAGTATCTTTAGTAAAGTAAAAAGAGAGAGTGAACTTACGCAATTAGTAAAGACACATTAGAGTAATGCGTCTTTTGCTTAGCTACAACAGAAGGTTGCATTGCCTAGGTAGCCTTATAAGAAGGTGTAAGAGTCTAACTTTACTAACCTATAGTAAAGAACTAGGTAAACTATATTCTATGCTAGGTACAAGAGCCCTAAGCAGCAGAAACAAGTCTGCGCTTTTATAAGCAAGAAGGCTAGGCACATAAGCTCTAAGCAGCAGAAGCATGTCTGCGCTCTTAATTAACTTAAAAGCTAGGCACAAAAGCCCTAAGTAGCAGGAGCAAGTCTACGCTCTAAAATCTCTATTACCTAAGTAAATTATAAGAGAGACTAATCTCTTTAGAAACTAGCCTTAAATTTTACTAGGTCTTCTAACCTAAGAAGCTTAGCTAATTCTATAATAAGGTCTTTAAATAAGGCTAAAGGCCTGCTAGTTAACAGGCTGTGTAAGCTAGTAGGAGGGTTAATAGACCTGCTAGTAGAGTCCTTAATTATAGAGATAAACCTGCTAAGTTTAAGATCCTAATTAAAGCAAATTGCTAGCATAGAGAGGGTTAGACTAATCTAGTGTAGCAATGCGTTTGCTGTTATGCTTTAAGGAAAGTAATGCATCTTAATAGTACCTGTTCCGCGGAGGTTCTTAAAGTTCTAAGTAAGTGACCTCTTAGAAGACAGGAACTAGATAAGCTAATTACGCTCCTTATCTTTATCCTCTTAGCAGGGAATAGCCTCTAGTTCCTAGACTGCTTCCTAACGTCTGGCAATACTTAGCCACTTACTATTGCTGTTTATAGCTGCTTATTAGGTAATTATGTTAGTGTCTAGTACACTAGCAGAGAGAGCGCTTATAAGACGTATAATACCTTTGCTAATAAGCCTAACCTCCTAGAGTGTCTAGTGCCTCTTGACTAGCGCTACATAAATGTGTGTAGAGCCTTCTGCTATTTTAATAATATTAAAAGACTGTTTAAGAACATAATATACGTCCTAGATTTGTTTCTTAAACACAGACTAATTATTAAATATTAGTAAAACAATCTTAATGCTATCTAGAATAATACTATTAGCAGATAGTTTATGTCTCTCTTAAAGGTGTTAAGATAGAAGGTGGCGTGGATAGTAATAATTATTAAGAAGGTAATAATAGGCTTAGAATATCTTAGAGCGCTTAGATTAAAGAGCGTGCCTAGTAAAGATAGTAGAGGCTGTAGTGTTAATGTGTAGTAAGGTAATAAGAAAGCTATTAGTTACAAGTTATAGAATTATCCTTAGACTTAATTAACAAAGGATTGTCCTAGATGTCCTAGTACACAGTTGTTACAATCCTTGCTTCGTGGAAGCACTTAGGTCGTATGATATTCCTAGGGGAGAAGTAGGACGAGTGGTAGGGGCCAACGGCAGAGTGTACAGTCCTACGTGTAGGCTACTAGGCTACTAGAGGGGAGTAGAACAACTAGATTGTAGTTTACCCTTTATGCAGCAGTAGAAAGGCTAGGTTAAACAGTCCTGTTAGACAAGGTTAGAGGTATATATAGTGTAAAATATATAAATAGTATTATAGCTTTTTAAAAAGCTAAATGCTACTTAGTCTATGTAAAAAATAAACTTAAACATTAAACACACTTCTTAAAGGTTGTTTAATATAGGAACTATATATATATATAGAGGGCGTTAAGGTAAGCAGGATAAGTTTATGTAAGCCTGCTAAAAAGAGCTCTATAAGCTTTCTTAGACTTACTAGACTTATAGCCTGTTTTCTTACTAAACAACACACTTCTCTATTACTGCAGGAAGTAGTGCTGCTTCTGTGTCCTCTAACTAGTCTATAAGCAAGCCCTGTTCTAATCTAGCTAGATAGTGGAGCACTGCTAGTAGAGTTACGCTAGTCTAACTATAGACTGTAACACGCTGCCCCTCCTCTCTAGCAGCGTCTTTGCTGCTCTGCTTACATAACTGTGTTAGTAAAAGTTTATTTATAAAGTAAGCGCCTGCCTACTAGAAAGCATTTCTAATATTTATTTTTTTAAGCTAAATAGCTTGCTAGTCTTATTTATTCTATTATTTTTATGCTGCTTTATGTTTTAATTCTTTTTACTAGACAAAAATAAGACTTTATAGCACTTACTAGTTATTAAAGTTGTTTTATGTGTTAACTTTATTCTTAAATAAATGTGTTAAGTGTGTAAAAAAAAATAGTAAGTGTAATGCTTTTATTTTAAACACTATGTAAAATTAGTTAAAGAAAGAGAGAAAGATGCTTCTCTAAAATGCTACTATAGTAAAGGTTTATAAGTAAAAGCTTAATAAAGAAATGTTACACTAGGTTTAAAAAACTTTAGAGGTAAAAGCTAGAAAGTGTTTTAAATAAAATTATATTTAAAAATTACTAAATTTACTAGAGGCTTAACATATAAAGTATTTAAAAAGAGACCTTTTCTTTTTAGATAAAATAGAAGCTCTTAAGGCTAAAGTAGAGAGCTATTCCCCTCTACAGCTCTTATTAGCTAGGACTTGTCTTTATAGGCTGCTGCTATCTAGTAATAACATAGCTATTTCTTTTAATATAGGTGCTTTATTGCCTAGCTAGTTTTTTTTAAATAAGCTTAAAGGTACCTCTGTACTAACAGCTGCGTGTTTTGCAAGTTCTTAGCTAGTTTTTATGTGTTTTTACTAGTAAGCTACTTTTTTTATTTTACTAAAAACTCTTTTTTATTTTTTTAGTTACTAATAATGTGTTTAACTTTATACTTAGTTTCTTTATCTTTTTATCTTTATATAGATAAGGGAATCTCTTTAAGTGCTTTTTTTAATCTAAAGACATAGAACTATAGGTGTATCTTTATGTGTAGAGGAAGCTTAAGCTTGTAATTGTCACGGTCGGCATGCTCAAGCTACAAGCAAGAGGTAGTGTAACTCAACTAGATTAAACTAAGGAGCAGAGGAGCTGCTCTGCGAGTTTAAATATACATGTGTGCCCCCTGCCAAGGCGCTACT
>NW_022985198.1:410002-486863 GCF_010093535.1 Lindgomyces ingoldianus
GTAGCACTAGCGTGCTACTCGTTGCGCAAGCGAGGGAGCTGATGCCGCAGAGCATGTGAGGCGGTACACGCCGTCACATTACCCCCCTCTAAAGCTTAATTTTTATGTACAAAAGGGGAGCTTAAAATTAAGCTAAAGAAGAGAAAAAGAAGAGAACAAACCCTAGAGCCTGCCTATACCGTGATTTTGTCATCCAGGTCGTCGTCGCTGTCGCAGCCGCTGCGGCTGTAGCTATTGTCAAAGCGGGCCATGCGTCAGGCACGTAGAGCTGTGGCCGAGCTATTGTCAATACAGCTGCAACTAACGCTCCTTTGTCGACTGCCGGGAGCCTGTGGCAGTCCTGCACCCAGTGAGTCTGCGAGCCACATCGTACGCATCTCCTTGCCTGCCTTCCGCTATTGATCTCTTTGGTACGGAGAGACTGACCTAGCTTGAGCGCTAGGTGCGACCTTAGCATATTTAATAGTGTTGATGCTAATGGCGTTAACTATGCTAAGATCCATCTTGTCTGGCTTTGGCTAGGTGGGCATTTGCAAGTAGATAGTTAACTGTGTGGCGAGTCGTTAAACTGACTGGAGGAGTGCTGGATAGTCGTCTGGCAGCATGAGCTGGCCGTCCAGCGCGCGTTGGATCAAGGCATTGAGACCCTAGCGGAAGGTTGTTCATTGTGGATGAAGCGAAAAACTAGACGCATAGCTAGTCTAGGATGGCTGCAGGTGGAGCAGCTGATTATCAAGGCAGCTAGCGAAGACTGCCAGTTGAACAGGTAGCTGCTGGGGGGGCAGCTAGTTGTCGGTGCAGCTCGCGGGGGCTGCAGGTAGATTGAGTAGCTGCTGGCGGAGCAGCTAGTTGTCGATGCAGCTCGCGGGGCTGCAGTTTAAGCAGGTAGCTGCTGGCGGAGCAGCTCGTTGTCGAGACAGTTCACAGAGCCTGCCTGTAGTTCGGGTAGCTGCTGGCGGAGCAGCTAGTTGTCAATGCAGCTCGCGGGGCTGCAGGTTGGTTGGATAGCTGCTGGCGGAGCAGCTCGTTGTCAAGGCAGTTCGCAGAGCCTGCCTGTCGTTCAAATAGCTGCTGGCGGTGCAGCCAGTTGTCAGCATCGTGGGGGTCGGACGACGCGAGAGGTGCGGGGAGGTCGGTCGTAAAGAGAGACAAAAAAGAAACATGTGCGTACAAGCTAGAGCGTAGCAACTGAGCTAACCTATCTCTAGCTGTGTCGTGTGCATAGTGAGGGTATGAGCATACTCTAACTGATCTTACCCTCCAAGATCAGAAGAGGGGTCGCGCACTGTCTCCACCGTCAACTTGACGGGGTATGTCAGCGTCTGTCGACCCAGAGTCGTGTGCGTGTGCGTGTGCGTGTGCCAAAAAAACTTGGGCGTGTGCATGTACATAATACTCAAGCTTTCATGTCACTTAAGGAGTTTAATCTAATGTCACGGTCGGCATGCTCAAGCTACAAGCAAGAGGTAGTGTAACTCAACTAGATTAAACTAAGGAGCAGAGGAGCAGCTCTGCGAGTTTAAATATACATGTGTGCCCCCTGCCAAGGCGCTACTTGTAGCACTAGCGTGCTACTCGTTGCGCAAGCGAGGGAGCTGATGCCGCAGAGCATGTGAGGCGGTACACGCCGTCACAGTAATTATCTCTTTAAGTCTATAGAACTTTATATAGTCTTATTTTTTTTTCTACTAGCTTCTAAGAAGGTCTAGATACTTTAAGATTTTTAGTGTTAAAGTACACATAGTCTTCTAGGCTAATTTCTAGGCTTAGCTATTATAACTTGTTTATGTGTTATTCTATTATTTCTTAACTAGATTTAGCCTTAATTACTAATTTTTTATAAATGTTTTATAAGTTTAATAACTAGTTTATTAATTCTTAAAGGTCTGTAGGCTAGTTTCTTTATAGCGTAAAGTATAAGTTATATTTAAAATTAGCTTTATATAGTGTTTCTTTTGTTATAGCTAATTCTACTATGTTAATAGCTAGTTATGCTATAGAGAGCTATTCTGCCTAATTATTTTAGGTGTAAAAGACATACTTTCTTAGGTACTTTTCTACTTTAGTGTTTACTCTCTTAGTCTAGCTGTCTATCTGTAGATAGTATGCTGTAGATAGTTTATGTGTTATGCTAAGGTGTTGCATAGCTGCTTTCTAGAATCTGCTAGTAAATAGTTTATCTTAGTTAAAGACAATAATTTTAGAGCATTTATACACTAATATAATGTTTTATTTAAGCTTATAAATAAACTTCTTAGCTGTTATTATTTTCTCTAAGGGCTAAGTATTGTTACAATCCTTGCTTCGTGAAGCACTCGGGTCTGATGATATTCCTAGGTGGAAATAGGACGGATAGTAGGGGCCAATCTGGTAGGGTGTACAGTCCTACGTACAGGCTATTAGGCTAATAGAGGGAGGGTGAGTGACCAGATCGTAGTTTGCCCTATGTGCAGCAGTAGAGAGGCCAGGGTTAAACAGTCCTGTTAGACAGGGTTAGAGGTATATATAGTGCAAGATATACAGATAGTATTACAGCTCTTTAGAAAGCTAAATGCTACTTAGTCTATGTAAAGAATAAACTAAACATTAAACACACCTCCTAAAGGTTATTTAATGTAAGGGCTATATACATGTGCTAGGGTGCTAAGGCAAGCTAAATAAGCTTACACAAGCCTGCTAAGCAGAGCTTACTAAGCTTTCCTAGACTTGTAGGATTTACGTCCTATCCTCCTATTAGACAGTGCACTCTTCTGTAAGGGCAGGCAGCTGCGCCGCCTCCCTGTCCTCTAATTAGCTAGTAAGCAAGTCCCGCTCTAACCGTACTATGTTGTAGAGCATCCTGGGTGGAGTTACGCTAGTCTAACTGTAGACTGTAACACGCTGCCCCTCCTTCCTAGCAGTGTCCTTACTGCTCTGCTTACACAACTGCGTTAGTAAGGGCTTATTTATAATATTAGTGCCCTTTTACTAAAAGGCATTTCTAACATTTATTTTTTTTATGCTAAATAGCTTGCTAGTTTTACTTATCTTATTACTCTTATGTTACTCTCTATTTTAACTCTTTTTATTAAACAAAAATAAGACCCTGCAGCGCTTACTAATTTTTAAGGTTATCTTATGTGTTAACTTTATTCTTAAATAGGTGCGTTAAGTGTGTAAAAAAGAACAGTAAATGTAACACTTTTATTTCTAATGCTACATAAAATTATTTAAAAAAAAAAAAGAAACACTTTTTTAAAAAGCAGTTACTGCAAAGGCTTAAAAGTAAAACTTTAATAACAAGATGTTACATTAGGTTTAAAAGACTTTAGAAGTAAAAGCTAGAAAGTGTTCTAAATAAGATTATATCTAAAAATTACTAGATTTACTAGAGGCCTATTACGCAAAATACCTAAAAAGAGACCTCTTCTTCTTAGATAAGATAAAAGCTTTTAAGGCTAAAGTAGAGGGCTGTTCCCCTTCTTAACTGTTATTAGTAGGTACTTATCTTTAAAGGCTACTGCTATCTAGTAATAACATAGCTACTTCTTTTAATATAGGTGCCTTATTACCTAGCTAGTTTTTTTTAAATAAGCCTAAAAATACTTTTATACTAATAGCTGTGTATTTCTTAAGTTTTTAGCTAGTTCTTATGTGTTTTTACTAGTAGGCTATTTTTTCTATTTTACTAAAATTTTTTTTTAATTCTTTTAATTACTTATTATATGTTTAACTTTATATTCTGTTTCTTTATCCTTTTATTCTTATGTAGATAGAGGAATTTCTTTAAGTGCTTTTTTTAACTTAGAAATATAAAACTACAGGTGTATCTTTATATATAGGGGAAGCTTAAGCTTATAGTTGTCTTACTAAGTTTAGAGGACTTTATATAGTTTTATTCTCTTTTCTGCTAGCTTTCTAGAAGGCCTAGGTATCTTAAAGTTTTTTATGTTAAAATAGACATAGTCTTCTAAGTAGATTTCTAGTCTTAGTTATTATAATTTATTTGCATATTTCTTTATTATTTTTTTACTAGATCTAGCTTTTACAGCTAACTTTTTATGTATTTAACATAGATTTATTAGCTAGTCTATTAACTTTTATAGGTTAGTAGGCTAATTTCTATGCAATGTAAAGTAAAGGTTATATCTAAAATTAGCCTTATATAGTGTTTTTTTTATTATAGCTAACTCTACATTATTAATAGCTAGTTATGCTATTAAAAGCTATTCTACTTAATTATCCTAAGTGTAGGAAATGTACTTTCTTAAATATCTTTTTACCTCTACATTTACTTTTTTAGTCTAACTATCTGTCTGCAGGTAGTAGGCTATTAATAGCTTATGTGCTATACTAAGGTGTTGCATTACTGCTTTCTAGAATCTACTAGTAAACAGTTTATCTTAGTTAAAGATAATAATTTTAAGGCATTTATATACTAATATTATATTTTATTTTAATTTATAAATAAATTTTTTAGCAGTTATTGTTTTTTGTAAGGGCTAAGTGTGTAGATACTTAGTAGTTTTATTTAAAGCTACTGTAATTATGTTGCACATCCTGTCTGTCCCTAGTTCCTTAGACAGGGGTAATCTTATAATAAAATCTATTATAATTATTATTTATAGTAACTTTAGTGCTTTAATTAGTTAAAGGTATCTATAAGCTCTGTGCCTTTATAAGTTATTTTTATTATAGATATTGCATTCTCTAAGCACCTTAGTGCATAGTTGCTTTACTTTTAGTATTTATTATAGTATAGCAGCCCTTAGCTTTTTCTAAAGGGTGCTAATTTCTAAATATCTAAACATTAGAGATTTATAGTATTCCTAGACTAAGTTTTTTTATTCTTACTTACTAGCTGTAAGCATGTAAGACTCTTTTATAAGTTAAAGTCTATTATAGATCTATTCTTTGTTAGTTTCTTTAAAAAGTGTAAACTCTTTTATTTCTTCTTCTTCTTTATTAAAGTAATCTAGTCTTTAGCTAAGGGCGTTAGCCTGCTAGTTCTGTGCTTCTAGGACATGCTTAATAATATAGTTAAACTAGGCAAGCTTTATTACCTATTTTATGTGCATTAGTAATAACTTTTTTACTATTAGAAATATAACTAGATTTGTGTAGTTAGTTATAACATTAAATAGTTTTACTATTCTATGTAGCTTAGTAGCCTAAACTCTTATAGCATTTAATATTACTTTTAGCTCTTTGTCTAGTATGCTATAGCCTGCTTTAGGTCCTAAGAACTTAGTAGAATAGTACACAACTAGGTGCTATTTTCTGTCTTCCTATTTCTAATATAATGCAGCTCTGCTAGCTCTAAGGGATGCGTCTGTGTAGATCTTTATATCTAGTTATAAGTTGTACATTCTTAGTACTAGTTTATTTATTATAGCTTATTTTAATATTATAAATGCTTTATTTATTTCTAAAGTCTAGACAAACTTTGCTGCTGCCTACTCCTTAGTTATAGTGTTTGTTAATAGTATAGTAATTTTTAAATAGTCTCTAATTATCTGTCTAATGTAGCCTAATAGTCTTAAGAATCTTTTTACTTCTTTAACTATTATTAGTTTTAGCTACTTAAGCACCTTTTATACTTTAGCTAGGTTAATTTTTTTTTTTTTATTAATTATAAATCTTAAATATTCTGTCTTAGTAATATAGAATTTACATTTAGAAAGCTATAGATAAAGTCTGTACTTTCTAAGTTATTGTAAAACCTTCTGTACTTTCTATACATAGTCTTCTAGAGTATCTCTTAAATAGATAAGGACATTATCTAGGTATACTAAAGTAAAGACATTAAGGTATAAGTTAAGAGCTATATTAATAATTTACTAGAACATTACTAAAGCATTTATTAAACTAAATAGCATTACTAGTAATTTATAGAGTCTTTATAGAGTTCTAAACACTATAAGCTATTTGTCTTTTTCTTATATCTTTATTTTATTAAATTTATCTTGTACATTAAACTTTATAAAGTACTAGGTTCCTTTTAATTAATTTATAATATCTTATATAATTAGTAAAGGGAATTAGTCTTAAATTATGTTATTATTTAAAGTTCTATAGTTCTAATAGACTTAGATTTTTCTTTCTTTCTTTTTTACAAAGACTACTGCTAAAGCTATAAGGCTATAGCTTTTTTAAATGTGGCCTTATGCTAACATTCTGTTAACATATTCTTATAAGGCCTCTTTCTGTGCCCTAGTTAAGGGGCAAAGCCTATGTGTTTTTAGGTTGTAATCTTTTATTAAGTTAATAGTGTAATTTTAAGGCTAATGTAGTAGTAGCTTTTTAGGGTCCTTTAGTGTCTTAAACATATCCTTATATTCTTTATACTTAGGTAGGATATAACTCTTTTCTTAGATTTGTATAACACTAATCTATTCTATATTCTTATCCTCTTAGATTTTTTTATAGGATACTTTTTTAAGTTTTTCTTTTATTATTTTTATTGCCTAGGCTTTTAGCTCTTAGTAAGGGAATCTCTAAAAGTTCCTTTTCTTAGAGTAGTAACTACTACCTTGCTTTACTTATTTATAGACTAGGCATTTATTATTATAGCATGCTAACTAGGTTATATGTGCGTAGTTGTTAGAAGTTTTTATAGTTATAGTTCTCTAGTTAATTGCAGGGTTATGTGTTCTAAGCTAGTTATAGCCTAAGATTATATTATATTTGCCTTCTAGCTTAAGTATGTTTATAGACCTTTAGTTACTTATGTTAAAGGTTTTAAAGTTTTTTTTATAAGTTTCTAGGTTAATTTATCCTTTACTATATTTAATTAATAAAGTGTTAGTAAGGGTTACCTTAAGCAAGTTTTTTTTTATTTAGAATAGTATACTTTGTTTATCTACTTATTTTTTATCTATTACAGTAAAGGTGCATCTGCTGTCTATAAGGGCTAGTCTAGGCTGTCCTTTGTACGTAAAGGTAGTTGTTAGGCTGTGCCCTACCCCTTATCCTACTATAATTACTACTAATATGTTATGTTTAACTTTTTTATTAAAAAAAAAATAAAAGTTAATGTCTTATAAGTTATTATTAAATTTTTTTTTTTTTTTTTATAAATTTAGTGTTTTTAATTATAGTAGTTAGCTACTTTACATTTATAGTCTTTAACTAAATAATGTAATGTTAGGTAGTCTTCTTTCCTTACTACTTTTTACTAGAAATAGTAAAACTTATAGTCTTTTTATTTATTACACTTTATCTATAGTTCTTATTTATAAGGGGGAGCTGTCTAATAAGTGTAATAATTTATAGTTTTATAGGCTAAGGCTGTTCCTTACTATAGGCAACTATTATAGTTCTTTTCCTATATAGGCTACTATTCTGCTTAATGTTTATTATTCTAGTGTTTAACACAGTATTATTGTGTACACTAGTACTAGGGGTATAGACAATTATTAGGTCTATGTAACATGTTAAGAGGACTTTTCTAAGTCTACTAAGGGTATTCTTTTATTTATACTAGCTGTACAGGGTGCTCTTTCTATTAGCACTTGCTTATGCTGTAGGTGCTGCTTTTATAGAGGACATATTATCTATAATTTTATTATATTGCAAGAGCTTTTCTAGAGATTGCTAGGCTTAAGAGCAGTGTCTTAGGTTTCTTAGGCGCTAGTTATAGTACCTTAAACCTAGCAAGTTTACCTAACTATTTTAGCTTTTAATTTTTAATCTTAGTAAAGAATTACTATTACTTTTTTTTATTTATAATGTTATATTTAACTTTAGCTATCCTTTATATAATATTAAATATTAAGTAGTTGTTGCTAATGTTTATCTAATAAAGTAAGACTATATAATTACTTAGGTAGTTATGTTGTAACCTACACTTCTAGCATCTGCATCTCTAAAACTGTTAGGAAAGCTCTCTTGCAGAAGTACTAGGGGTCTAGTCTTAAAAGAGAAAACATTTTTCTTCTTTTTAAACATTTATAATATATCCTTAAATCTAAGTCTTTTTTTTGTATTTTTTAAAGATTATAAGGTTCTGTAACACTGTATTAAGGCTACTAAAATTTTAAATAACTACTTCCTAATATAGTTTAAGATAGTTGTTTAAAGAATAGTTTCTTTTATATTACTAGTAAAGTTTATTATTTAATTTTTCTTATATATTTTTATTTATAAGGCTATATTTAGCAGTAATAGCTTTTATTATTATAGTAGTATTTTTATTCTCTTCTTTTTAGAAGTCTAAGCAGTTTTAGCAGAAGTGTCTTACTTTTTTATAGTTTAGGCAGGCCTTATCTTCTAGCTACTTTTATTATTTTTTTATTAAAGGCAGCTTATTGCGTCCTAGAACCTAGCTTTTCTTAGAAGAAAAGCTTTATATATGCTTTATATAACTAAGGTTTATTAGTTCTTTATTATATTATAAAAGCTTTTTTTTTTAAGGACAAATTTTAGCTTCTAAAAGGTTCTCTTTAATTTTTTTTCTCTTTTATGTTCTTTATAGCAGTTGTTATAAGTTATTGCTTTCTTAATATAGTCTTTAAAAGTAGTTAGTTAATTTATATGCATAAACTTATTTTTTACTTTATTATTTAGTCTGTTATAAAACATGCAGTATAGGGCTTTTTAGTTATTCTATCTATAAATAGCTATTTGTTCTCTAAAGTGTGCTGCATAGTTTTAGACTAGTCTACTACCTTATCTTATGTTATCTAGTCTGTTAGCTGCAATTCTTTTTTTATCTAAAGTCCTATAAATAGCTAATAAAGCTAATTTAAAGTTTTTAACACTGCTAAATACTTCCTTAGTTTTAGAGTTAAGTAGTGCGCTATTAGCTCTAAAGTCTATTTAATTATTAGCATAGGGTTAGAACTAGATTATAGAGGGGCCTTCTAAGTGTAATTTTATCTAGGAGATTATTTCTATGTTAGTCTAAAATGCTTCTTTATTATATTACATATAAAGGTAGCATCTAGTAAAGAATAGTTAAAGGTCTTTTAACAAACTTTTAAAAAGCTTTAAGAGGGCTAGTTTTAAAGCCTTTTTAGCTATAACACTTACTTTATTTATTAAAATATTCTAAACTTTAGCTAGTTCTACTTATAGTTTATGTATCTAATAGGCTTAAGTAGTTACTTTATAAAAGTTAACTAAAAGTAAAGAGTTTTATAAGCTTATAGTTTTTTAGTAAAGGTTAGCTATCTCTTACTTAAGTTTTAATAAGTTGCTAACTTTATTACTAATCTACTAAAGTTTCTTAATGTTGTTCTAGATAGAGTTAATCTGTTCTGCTAAAATAGCTTTACTTTAGGTAGAAACTTTTATAAATTCTAATAGCATAGTATAGGCTATGTTAGAATCTAAGTTATGTTGTAAAGTTACTATACTTTTTAAAAAAGTAGTATTTAATGTTATAATTCTTGCTTTATAAAGCACTTAGGTCTAATAATATTCCTAGGTAGAAATAAGACAGATAGTAGGGGCTAATCTAGTAGAGTGTACAGTCCTACGTACAGGCTATTAGGCTAATAGAGGGAGAGTAAGTAACTAGATTATAGTTTGCCCTATGTGCAGCAGTAGAAAGGCTAGAGTTAAACAGTCCTATTAGATAGGGTTAGAGGTATATATAGTGTAAGATATATAAATAGTATTACAGCTCTTTAAAAAGCTAAATGCTACTTAGTCTATGTAAAGAATAAACTAAACATTAAACACACCTCCTAAAAGTTATTTAATGTAAGGGCTATATACATATGCTAGGGTGCTAAGGCGAGCTAAATAAGCTTACATAAGCCTGCTAAGCAGAGCTTGCTAAGCTTTCCTAGACTTATGGGATTTGCGTCCTATCCTCCTATTGGACAGTGCACTCTTCCGCAAGGGCAGGCGGCTGCGCCGCCTCCCTGTCCTCTGATTGGCTGGTAAGCGAGTCCCGCTCCAACCGTACCATGTTGTGGAGCATCCTAGGTGGAGTTACGCTGGTCCAACCGTAGACCGTAACAAGTATATAGATATTTAGTAGTTTTATTAAGGGCTACTATAATTATATTACACATCCTTTCTATTCCTAGCTTCTTAGATAAGGGTAGTCTTATAATAAAGTCTATTATAATTATTATTTATAGTAGTTTTAGGGCTTTAATTAAGTAAAAGTATCTATAGGTTTTATACCTTTATAAGTTATTTTTATTGCAGGTGTTACATTCTCTAAGCACTTTAGTGCACAATTGCTTTACTTTTAGTATTTATTATAATATAGCAGCCTTTAACTTTTTTTAGAGGGTGCCTATTTCTAGGTGTCTAAACATTAGAGATTTATAATACTTATAAATTAGATTTTTTTATCTTTGTTTATTTACTATAAGCATGTAGAGTTCTTTTATAAGTTAAGGCCTGTTATAAATTTATCCTTTATTAGTTTTCTTAAAAAAAGTAAACTTCTTAGTTTTTTCTTCTTTTTTATTAAAGTAATCTAGCCTCTAGCTAAGAGCGTTAGCCTACTAGTTTTGTGCTCCTAGAACATGCTTAATAATGCAATTAAATTATGTAAGCTCTATTACCTATTTTACATGCATTAGTAAAAGTTTCTTTACTGTTAAGAACATAACTAAATTTGCATAGTTAGTTATAATGTAGAAGGGTTTTGCTATTCTATCTTTCTACCTTTTTTAGTTTAAAGACTACTAGAAAGACTACTTATTTTAGTATAAGTATATGAAGTTATTTATTTAAAAAATTTATAACGTACCTAACGGGTTGGCCGGCCACACGGGTTAGCCGGCCACTTTTGCTAAGCCCCTACTAAAACTACCCTATTCTAGCGCAAAACAGCCCACTTTAGCCCTGTATAAAGTAATATAACATAAGATATTATTTAAAGTCTACTTCTACTACTTTCTTACACATATGTAAGTTATGCCTAGTTTAATTACACTACCTGTATTGCTTTTAACTTAGCTTACCTTTTTTAGTGTGCACTTGTGTTTTTAGCTTCTTCTTATTACTACGCGCTCTAAACTCTTTTAGAGCAGTTAGACTAGCCTTATTCTTAACTATTAAAGTTTTTTTTACCTAAATCTGCTTTTTTTTATGTAATCTATATTATGTAGCAGCCTTATTTACTACTTAAAGCTTTATAATCTTCTTTTATGTTAACACTAGCTTATGCGCAATAATTACTACTCTTTTTAAGACCTTTTTAAAAGCCTTTACGATAGACATTAGTAAGCTATTTATATGCCTCTAAATTTTTACTTTTATAAGTATTAATTATAACCTAAATTTAAAAGTATTACTTAGGGTTTATAACTACTAAAGCTTATTATTAATAAGTAGTAGTAGTAATAAAGTACACAACTAGATGTTAAAGGCTATATTAACTTATTCTAGGTTAAATAGAACTAAACTAGCGCTTTAAAACCCTTCTTAGATATTACTAGAAGTAATTACTGCATTATAGGCGTGTATAAAGCATAGTAGAAACTTAAGTTTTATAATATAAATAATCTAGTTACATATAAGATCTTTAGCCTAGCGCCTATACACTTTCTTTAAAGAGGTAAAACAACCTACATTAAAAGGCTATAAAAAGTGTAATAAGTATAAAAGTATATAAATAGTAATAATCTTATTCTTTTTATAGTACTACTAAAAATTAAGTAAGTTATAGCTTTTATAGCTGTTAATAATAAAAACCTAATAAGCGCTTATAACTTTTTTTTTATATACTTATTAAAGTGCTTTAACTACTGTAGCCTAAGCTTATTTATTATCTAGCTGTTTTTAAAGACTATAATAACCTAGTTCTAAAGCAGATTCTCCTTCTTATACTAGGCAAAAAGGTAATAGCAGCCTTTAAAGATAATAAAAAGTAAAATAGCCTACTTTATTATATTAATACTTTAAATAACTATTATTTACTTTCTATTACTTTACTATATTACCTTTAGCTATTCTTGTCTTTTTAAAGCTGTAATAACTGCTTTAGTTAATATCTAGCCTATTATAAAGCTTAACTTATTAAAGTTATACATGTTTTTATCCTAAATACTGTACTTAGCTTTTATGTTAGCTACTAGGTAAAACTAGCCCTAGATAACCTTTAGATTCTTATAAAGCACTTTTTTATAATTATACTTATAATTAAACTTTATTATAAACTTAGGGTAGTGCTTAACTTATATACTGTAAGGACGGAGCTCTGTACCACTACGCTAATACAACTAAAAAGGTGCAAATAATTAACCAACGTGTTGAATAGGCTCTAACAGCTAGCTGCTTATAGTATGAGCACTTAAGTAGCAAAAGTAAGAGTGGTGTACAGTGTGCACAGTGTACAAGGTAGGTAAAGTAAGGGCAACATGTTTCTAGTTCTATTACTCTTATCTTTTCTCTATATAAAGGAAAAAAAAGATATCTAGATGTTTGCGCACAGAGGTTTACGCACAAGCATTATATAATAGAGATATGTAGTCCTGCTTATGCGCAATTGCTTATATCTAGACTGTAACGCTGCTGCTGCGTACAGACACTAGCAACTTTTCTTTTTATCTAAAAAGTTGCCTTTTGTACGCGTTACCTCTCTTTTGTCTATGTAGGTCTATCTAATTACATTCTACCTTTACTTTACCTTATTTATTAGAACTTGCCTTAGTAATGCTATATGTTAAAATAGGCTAGTTATACTATATAAATAGCTCTATAAATAGTGTAAAGTGTTTTAGGCTATTATTATCTAGCCTTTATGCGCTTGCTTTATAAGTAATTTAGTAGTATATAAACTATTTTATGTAGAGTTTTATGCTAGAATAGTGTAGGATCTTTGCGTAGGCAGGTGCGTAGAGAGGTGTATATAATAAGGTCTCCCCTTTTTCTTTACCTTCTCTTCTTTATCCTTTACTCTCTAAGCCCTTCTGTACTATTCCCTAGCTTTTTTCTCTTTTTATATAGTGCTAATAGTGACAGATACTCCTGCCTGCACACACACACACACACACACACACACACACACACACAGAGAGAGAGAGATGTCTCTCCAGCCTTCCTCCTCTACCTCTAGCGCTGTTAGTGTGGGCGTCTTTAACGTCCTTATGTAGTCTAGCAGCCTAGGGCGCATCTATGTTACCCTTTTAACTAGTTCTGCTACTAATTAGTAGTTTATTTAGTGTCTTAGTATAAATATATAAATCTTTTAGCTCTTTTACTTTCTTCTTGTATAAAATGCTAATTATAAATAAGCTAAAAAGCAGCATGTAGCAGCTTTACTATTTTATAATATTAATGTTGTCTTACTTACTAGCACTAATTTACAGCTATAAGTAGTAAAAGTTGTGTGTTATAAAAAGTACTTCTATACAGTTTTAGTCTAAAGTTGTAGTTAAGTCTTAGTAACTTTATGTGCTTATTATTATAGCAGCACTACTAGTGCTTTTTTTTTTATTAAGTGTTATATATTAGCTAACTTCTAAGCTAATGCCTACACCTTGTGTGTATAGCAGAGCTGTGGTCTGCATTGTAACTACTATATGTAAGGGGTAGTAGCTTTTTCTTTTTCTGTATACTAGATAAATAGACTGTCTTTTTTACATATCCTTCTTTTCTAATTTTATAATAAGAAAAATAAGTGCGTATAATAAAAAAAAACAAAAAAATAGGCCTTATATAAAAGTGTTGTTAGTTTAGTTAGTTTAAGGCATCTTTACACATAGAATCTAGCTAGTCTACAGATGCTTCTATCTAGACAGAGAGGCAGTTAGTTAGAACTAATAATTAAAGAGCCTAGTTTAGTATTTTTTTTATATATATATTTACTAAGTTGTCTTTACTATTAATCTACTTTATTTTAGTAATTTTTCTTTTCTTGTATAATTTGCAGAGTAACATAATGTTAATTATAAGTTACTTTTTACTAGTAGTGCTTAGCTTAATAAGGTAATTATATAAAAACCTTAAATCTGTGCAGATTACTACTAGAATTAGTAGTAGTTTAAGTGTTTATATAATTTACTATAAAGTTATACTAAAAGTAATTATATTATTAAACTTTCTAACTATTTTATATAATTTACTAGTAAGGACACTCCTAGTTACTCTTTTACACTTAGTAGAATTTTAGTGTATAATGTTGCCTAGTATTTTAAAGTAGTTACTTTACTTTATACAGTTTTTATTACCTAATATAATTAAAAATCCTAGCTGTAAGCTAAGGTTTTTATTATTAGTAAATAATCTATCTATAAAGATAAACAGCTTTACATAATTAAGCTGCAATAGTAGAAAGGTAAGACTACACTTACTGTTATCTATCTGCTATTAGATTTATATGTTAAGTGTGTTAATGTTATTATATAAAAAGTCTATAGTTTATGCAGTAATAAAAAGGTTAAATGCTGCCTTTAGTTAACACATAGATGTAATGTATACCTTTTTTACACATTACTTAATATATTATTGTGCAGCATCCTTGTCTTTTAGGTTAATTATATAAAAGTAGTTTACTTATTTTTTCTAAGTAAAGACTACTATGTTGTGTGTAAGTTTAATCCTTCTACTATTAAACTTAATAGGCTGCTTCTCTACTAGAATAGTCTTACTCTTTACACAGAACTTTGCCTTCTATAGTTTCTTCTTTTCTCTTTACACAAAATCCTTTATTACAATGCTTAAGGTGTTGTACAAATGCTTCTAGTTGTTTTTAGGGCCTATGTTGTGCATATAGTGCATATTCACCTAACCTTCTAGAATATCTAGAAAGATGTCTATGTACTAAGTTTCCTAAATATCTAGCTATTAACATAGATTAATAAAGATTCTTATTTTATTTATAAAGATGTTATATAGTTAACTTATATAGTTATTATCTTTCTTTTATGCTTTTTAGAATTATATAATCTTATTTACTAAAAGTTTTTCTTTAGCAGTTTCCCTCTAGGGTAGAAGTTTATACAGGTTGTGATATAGTATAGATTGTGCAGGTAGTATTAGTAGTGCATACACTACTGCAGGCAGTGGTGTGTACGATTAAGGGTGTAGAGCAGGCGTTAGGTAGGGTGGCATGTATTATTTGTACAGTAATTAGTGTAGTGCTAGCTAAGGTGTAGAAGTAGGTAATGCTAGTATATTTAGTGTTAATAGTAGCATTATGTTTAGTCTACTTCTATGTAGAGCCTTATATAGTAATAAAAGTTATGTATAAAGCCTTTCTAGTGTAATTACTTTTCTTTATACTATATTATACAGCTTCTAGGCTTAGGTACCTTTAGTGCCTAGCTGTAGTGTAATTTCTTTGTCCTTTAGCACTTATATAAGCTCTCTTTTAAACATGTAGCTAAGTGCTAAAAAGTCTTATAGTGTCTATTCTTTAAAATTTTTTATATACACACTTAGAAAAGTAGCGCCCTTCTAAGTTATTATGTGTAGATTAGTAATTATATAACTTATATATAATTAAGTCTATAAGCTTATTAAAGCCTTTAATATGTTAATTTTATTATTCTAGTACTCTAGGCTAGTCTTGTTTTATAGTGTTACTTTTAATATTCTTATGTCCTTTATAAGTTATTTATATAATAAGAATTATTTCTTATTTTTTTTATTATTACATAGAGTTATTAGTTGCTAATAAGATTTTATTATAATAGTATAGTTAATTACTTTTTTAGTAAATTGCATAGGTACTGCTATTATCTAGCTACTAGGTTGTACAGCTTTAATAGCTTTAAAGTGCGCTTTACACTATCTTCTCTTTACTTTGTACAGTAGCAGAGCTTGCTGTGTAATGTAAAGGATTAATGTGCTATTATCTAGCTGCTAGGTTATACAGCTTTAGTAGCTTTAGTGTGCGTCTTACACTATCTCCTTCTTACTCTATACAGTAGCAGAGCTTACTGTATAATGTAAAAAATTAATCTACTATTCTAAAAGATAGGTAACTACATAAAGTACCTTATAAAGCATAAGTGCTCTATTGTTACTTTTCCTAAAAAATAAGTAACAAAACAAAGTACCTTATAAAGTGTAGGTACTTTATTATTACTTTTACTAATTTATAGTTAATTAAATTAACTACTAATTAGTGTTAAATAGGCTCTAACAGCTAGCTGCTTATAGTATAAGCACTTAAGTAGCAAAAGTAAAAGTAGTGTATAGTGTGCACAGTGTATAAAGTAGGTAAAGTAAGGGCAACATGTTTCTAGTTTTATTACTCTTGTCTTTCCTCTGTACAGAGGAAAAGGGGGATATCTAGATGTTCGCGCACAGAGGTTCGCGCACAAGCATCATGTGACAGAGATACGTGGTCCTGCTCGTGCGCGATCGCTCGTATCCAGACTGTGACGCTGCTGCTGCGTACGGACACAACGTTAATTATTGTGTACAGAATAGTATATATACCTGTCGCACGTAAGCACCATCTCGGCCTTACATTATCCCCCTTCTTAGCAGACGCATGTCCTAGGCGTCACATGACCTACCCGCAGCTCAGAGGCGCCTATGCGCATGTCTCGGTTACCGGCCAGAGGCTGACCACCTGCGGCCCAGAGGCGCGGGATAAACACAACGCAACGCTTAGTGGCCCACGCCAGCTAAGCTATATACACTAGACCTTCCAGCAGCAACAACGTAGCGCTAGAAGAGGCTGCCTCACGTTTTAGTCTAAAAACTAGCTAAGCTGTCTAAGGTGTAGGTTAAACGCGTGACTGTCCTTATTGTTAGTTAATTATTATGTAAGGACAGAGCTCTATACCACTACGCTAATACAACTAAAAAGGTGCAAATAATTAACTAACATTAATTATTGCGTATAGAATAGTATATATACCTGTTGCACGTAAGCACCATCTCGGCCTTACACGTAAGCGCCATCTCAGCCTTACATATACTAGGCTAGTTTAAGCTAACCTAGCCTAGATTACACTCTATGTGCAAGAAATTAGCTATATTAGCTATAGCTATAAGCCTAAAAAAAAATCTATGTGTAATAAGCTTAAGTATATACTTAATAACTACTTTTTTTTTAAGCTTAGTTAGATTTTTTAATTTAAGCTAGCATTCTACTTCTAAAGGCTGTCTAGCGCGTTAATTACTTAGTGTTATGTAAAAGACATTATAAATAGCTGCAGCATGTTATAAGGAAAGTTTTAAGTCTTATTTAAAAGCCTAAAAAGTAAGCTGTATTTAATGTTCTTTAGAAGATTTAATCTAGTGTTGTTGTTAAAGAATTATGTAGATAGGTAGAGTGTAGTAGGGGCTTAGCAAAAGTGGCTGGCCAACCTGTTAGGTACGTTACACACTACTTGAAAACCTTTAAGAAGAAAGAGAAAAAAAAGAAGGTAGTATTACTAGAGATATTATAAAGAAAGCTTTTAGTAGCTTATAGCAACCAACATAATAAGCGCTTTAAAAAGGCTCTTTTAGTTAACATTACTATTCTCTATAACAACAAAAGTTGTAGCTTAAAAAGAAAGTAGAAAGTTAATAAGTTAAACTTTTACTTTAATTCTTTAGTAAAAAATAAGTACACTAAAGATTAGCTACTTACTTAGCTACTTAAGTAGTAGTAGTAGTAAAGTTAACTTTACTACTTTATTTTTTATAAAATTACTTTTAATTTTTTATTAATTTTAGTAACTTTATGTAAGTATAAGTAGTGCTTCTTATAAGCTAAAAAAACTATTATAATAAAAAAGAATTAACTATTAGTGTTAATAATAAAGGCTTTTTAACTATAGAAGAATTAGTTATATAATAACACTATTACTAGTAAGCTAACTAAGCTTATAAAGTACATTAAAATAGTAAGATTAATAACAGTAGATTTTATAAGGGGTATTATAACTTTTTAATTAGGTATAGTTTTTAGCTTTAGCGTAATTACTTTATAATACTTTAATATACTTTAGTTACTATATCCTAACTGTACACTGACGTTATCTCCTCTGTACAGTTAGTTAGTAACAGCCTCCTCTTCCGTAACTGTACTATACAGCCTCCAAAAGGCTCCGTAACTAACGGTTAGACACACTGATCCAATGCTTGCCCACAGGCCTGTTGTCCCTATTCATCCTAAGGATTCAGTTCGCCATTTCTCATGCGCGTGCGTGTAAGGGAGGAAAAGCTTGTGCGTCTCCTTCAAGTATCCATTGTACAAGGAAGTTCTCTTGCTCTAGAGTCAATCTTTGTTGGTATACGTGGCTATCGCGGTTGTTCTGTCTGCCGTGTAGACGCGTTGAAATCGTGCGACTGCGGGATGCTGTATGCCCTTGGAGCAGCTCTTTAACTTAGTAAAACACCAGCATTAAAATCGCAGATGGCTGCTTAAATAGATTCTTCACAGGCATCTATTTTGGCAGTGTGGATGGCGAGAAAACACGTGTTTTGATGAGGGTGTTAAGTTCTAATTAGTGATCAACATCCCCAGGTGATCAACATCCCAGTTAGCTAGTTAGCTTAAGTAGTAAAAATTACAAGTCGCGTAAGCAGTTAAATAAAGTCGATGTTGTCGCAAGTATAGGTTAAGTTTGCATCATATAGTTCCACCACTGGTGACAATGCCCTACGTGCAGGGCGGTACGTGCCGCCGAAAACGGCGGAGTCGTCACCGAGTTTAAGGGACTATATTTAACTAGATAGATTTTGTTTTTTAATTCTGACTCACTTCGATTTCTTCCTTCCGACCCATACACTTGGATGCTTCACCCCTATAATAGGGCTGGAATTAAGCCCCTGAGTCGTGGCTGATCTCACCTGAATTTGCGTCAGTATAATCATACTTGGTCTCCGACCCCTGCGAGCCCGATTTTAGAACAGCATAATTAGGGCCAATCGTGGCGAATGAAAGCATTGAGTGAGCAGCATAAGCTGTGGCTGTGAACACCTGAGCCGGCTTGAGCTCACCCTGAGCCGGCTTGAGTGAGAGTAATTATACCTAATTTAGGCCTGAGCTCCTCGTGATTATGCCTGAGTAGAATGAAGAGTTATTCTGCTCCGCAAAAAGTTCGCGCGAAGCTGCACAGCTGCTGAGGTAATGTCTTGGGCGTCTGAGCGCCGCACATCTCGACAAGAAGACATTGCCTATTGTCTGCTAGGCCTCTTTGCCAATAACATGCCGCTTCTCTATGGCGAAGGACTTCGAGCTTTCACTCGTCTGCAGGAAAAAATCTTTAGCCAATACGAGGACTACATACTTTGGCTCTACAGCTGGGTTGGTGGCCGATGGGTCAGGCATCAGTATTTGCGGCATCCACTCCTGCCTCATTTCCGAAAAGCGGACTTTTGTGTTATGAGAGCACACTTCATATTCGTTTGCGCGAGCCGAAGACTACTGTTAGGTATGGATCCCTAATTGGCGTATCCTACGCAGATTTCCGGTTATCCCTCCCATCGGATATAACCTTGCGCCCAGAAATCAGCAGTCGAGGGGTCGCAGTGGGATTACTACTGCTTCGAGCTCCAGCAACTGACCTGGATTCTAATCTCACTTGGATCTACGCCGAAGCAGATGACAATGCAATTTATCTTGAGCTGATACGACGCAAGTCCGGCGGTGCGTACTCACTCCTAATTAGATAACCGACTGGACAACCGATCCTAGTGCTAAAAAAACAAATGGCTGCTTTCCAAATGCAAGTATATAACATACTCCGAAGCACTCCAAAAGATGCAGGGGTGTTCGGCTAGAGCCCGCACGAAGGAAACTTCTTTCCTAATATAGTTCGGCTGGCTGTTGACTCCCCGAAGAACGCCAATATATCGTTCGTTGCAGCATTGTTCGGCAAAAGAAGGGGCTTCTTACGAATCGAGGGCGAATGGATCCCCTAGCCCTTCAAGGAAAGAACGACTTCAGTACTCGGGCGAGCATTTGTACACTAGAAAGCGTATACATTCGTCATTATTATGCGCCGATCTCACCACCGAAGTGCGGATACTATCTGTAAAATTATCTTGCATCAATTATTGAAAGATGTTCAACAAGAGTTTGAAGACTCGACCCTTACCGATCAAGTTTTGGAAAAACTGGCGTCTGACTACTCCTATACACCTCCTGACCAGACATAGTTCAATCGAAGCCAGGTCGAATTAGGCGAAGGAGGCCTGTTCCTTGCCGTCGCAGTTAGAAAGCAAATGGGACGCAAGAATGAGCCACACGGCATTGAGGGCTAGTTCTACGACTCTGTATGAGTGTTAATATTCAGCCACCCTTAGAGTCAAGACCCAGCCTCAGTTCCTGTAGCTGATGCGGAGGAGGCTCTTGAAACGAAAAGACCAGGAGCTCCTGCAGAAGAAAATGTAGAATAAGTATGGTCGAATCGGTTCCCGCCGCACTCCTAAAGGGGCGGGGGGCTTTCATTGGTCTTGGAAATCAACCTCTTAAGAATCTTGCAGAGAAGCTTCTCGCGGATCTTTCGGGGGAACATCTCGCTTTCCTGCCAGAGTCTCTTGTCTCTGAGTATGCACCGTCGTAACACTAAAGAACAAGGGGAAACGTTTAATATGAGAATTCCGCAGTCCGTAGTCGGACCAGGTCTTAAGAGAGTGACTGACTTGGTGGACCGAAGAAATCTCAACCAAAAGAGTATAATATCCCGACGCGTCGACTCACGCTTCGAGGTTAGAGAAGAGTCACCGGGACGATAACTGTTGGGTGGTAGTATTCGGGCGCCCCCCCTCCCCCCAACCTAAGTATCCTGAGGCATCAATTATTTTAACCAATCAGATCGCGTGCATCTCCATAGCGACCTCTACAGCGACCTCCATTGATGCGACGATGCCAGCAGCGACCTCTACTACAGTAAATGCGACGCCTTCGAACACGGCTACAACCACAAGCAAGAGACCACGGGGAAGGCCTCCAGGAGCAAAGGACAAGGCTCCACGCAAGAGGAAGGGCCAGCAGGCTGCTCCAGCTGCTCTGCTAGCTGCCACAGGCGATGGAGAGGATGACGATGCACTGCTTGATGAGGTGGACTCCAGGTCTAAGAAGAAGCCACGTCGCACGAAGGCGGTGATAGAGGCAGAGCTTGCAGCGATGCGGGAAGAGATGGAGGTGATAAGACAGCAGCAGGCCCACCAGCAGCAGTGAGGCGATGTAGGAGGCGGTATAGGAGAAGGCTATCGTGAGGAGGAGGTCTAGTGGCGTTATAGGCGAAAAGGCAATGGATTAAAGTGCTCAACTGGCTGGATTTGAGTCGATCTAAGAGGTGGTTCGAATGGGGCAGGTCTCTCAACTAGCTGGCCCTTCTTCCACAACAACGGCCTGCAGGCCCAATCAAAAGCTATAGATATAATCTTCTGAGGTAGCTGAATCAGCCCATGCTCTTGCTTTGATGGAATTCCTTGGTGGTTGTGGTGTTGGAAGCCTGGATAGATCTGATGCTTCGAGGCTTTGAACTACTGGTACGCCTGCTTCACTACTAAGACTTGAGTGAGGCAGATGCACGCGATCTAATTGGTCAAAAGAATTGATGCCTCAGGATAATTAGGTCGGGGGGCGCCCGAAGAAGAATTTAGGGGGCGCCCGAATACTACTACCCTTGACTTGAGCGGTTAAGTTAAATAATAATAGCGGTGACCCTCGCGTAAACTGGTGGTTGTTTCCCCTGTTGTGGTAGTTACGCTATCCTATAGCTTATATTTTACGCCTAGGGGAAATTTGACTACCCTGATTTAAATATTGTAACTTTCCTTCCCCCTAGCCTAGCTCGAACGGCGACCTTGACCCAGCTCGGTCAATACGGCCTTAAGCTAGCTCGGTTACGCTGGTGGGTGGTTGTAGCTAGTCCGCCGAGTCCGCCTGTCTATTAGGGGGCCGTCACGCTCGTCACGCTCTAGGTCGTCACGCTTGTCACGCTCGGGGTGTCACGCTCGTCACGCTCGTCACGCTCCAGGTCATCACGCTCGTCACGCTCGGGGAGTCACGCTCGAGATGTTACGCTTCTGCCTAAGTGCCTTCGTGGCCTTGTGATAGCGCGATGGCCCGAGCTTGTTGAAGGAAAATCAAAAGCAGACTGGGCATCGATAAATTTATTAACGATAAATTTCGGCGATAACGAATTATCGTATTTATCGTATCGTACGATAATTATCGTCGATAACACAATAAATACCAAGCTCTTATATAATTCTATATTTTTTATATTAGAATTCAAAAATTCTATCAAAATCTTCGTACGATAATAGAAAGACAATAATTATAATAAATTATCGGCGATAACCGATCATTATCGTCGATAAAATACCGTTATTTTTGCCTAGTCTGATCAAAAGTCAGCTATGATAAATCTGCCCGCATCGCTGCACTTAGGCTTCAATAAATTATCTTCTTGATGGCGCTGGATTCACCTTAATAAGACCTATCTTTTAGTCCACTTTTTTTTCAGAATCTCTCCAAAATCGTCTAATCCTAAGCCCTTTTCTACCTATTGAATTAGGCAAGGCGTGGTGCTTGGCACGCTGTGTGGCGCGAGATATTCCTGCCGCCTAAAGGCTCTATTGTCTTGGCAAGCCCTGCACCGCCCACGGCTAAGCCACGATCTCGGCCATTTCACAACCTTGGAGCTCGAAGCTTGAAGCTAAAGCCCGAATCTCCTTACCAAAGCAAGATCTCAATCTTAGTTCTCGTTGCGAAGCTTCCAAACCCTCCTAGCAATATGGCCGAGGTCGTTGGGGCCATTGCCAGTGCCGTCACACTAGCCTCCTTGTTCAAAGCCTGTCTAGATGCCTTCGACCTATTCCAGGCGGCCCAAAAGACAGAATGCGACCTACAAAGACTCTTTGTTCGACTGAACATCGAGCGACTGCGATTGTACACTTGGGGGGAAGCTATGGGGTTGACTGAACCACCAAGATCGAGGAAAAAGACTGTCCTTGAAACGGCATCTTGTAGGGGCCTGGTCAAAGACACTTTGGAGGCGATGAAGCAACTGTTTCAAGACTCGGAAAAGATTCAAACGAGATACGGGTGCAAGCAGGCCACACTTGTGCCCAGATCCGTTGGTTTGGGCGACACGAGCATCATGGATGACTTGGCAGCCTCGTTCTCGAACTTTTGGGTTCCGGCAGCGTTGAGCTCTCCACCAAAGCCTCTGCGGAACAAGACCCTCACCAAAGTCCGATGGGCCATCCATGATCGTAAAAAGTTTGATGTCCTGATCCGGGAGCTCAAAGAGTTAGTCGACGGTCTTCAGAGCATCACCGAGTCCATATTTGCTGCGTCCCGCCAAGGAGGAATGCTTCGTTTCGGCATCCAACAGATTAAAAATTTGGACACCTTGGAGGTCGTATCCGCCGCGTGTGAAGTCGACTATCCGGACATTTCAGAAGCCGCGACCGTCAAGCTAGACGTTATGACTGTTGGAACGTCCCAGCGACAGGATATTCTGGATTGGCTCGATGAGACAAAGGACGACTTACCAGATCCCAGCCTGCCGAAGCCGTTTATGCAGGGCAATCGTGCATCTGGCCTGTCCAACCTGAACAGCATTGTGGCCGAATATCTCCAAAATAAGGGATATACAGATACAAGAGCAGTTTTCGTAGCTGAAACGTGGACCGCAGAAGAAAGCCGGCCAGTCCAACCGGCTGCCGAGGACTCTGTTCCAAAGCAAAAAATGGGTGCCGAGCCAGAACAGAACCAAACCACCCAAACAAGCAAAAGATTCAGAAAGAGGAGGCGAATTTCCTAGGCATGGCTGGTTAGTGTAAGGCCGGATGTCCCAGAACGGGCCAGTATGGCCTCACCTGACCTGTTTGGAGGTCATATGACCTGTGCTTTGTATATAAGCATGAATCCTAACAAGTAAGGCTTAGCAGCAATTTGTCTCTCCTATAATACACTCCTATCTTTCTCTAAAAGCGTGCTCTTAGTGCTATCTGTGCTACTTACTATCCTATCTTTACATTTAAATTGCTCTATAAGCTAGCATACTGCTTAAGGGCAACATTCCTATGTAATAGTATTAAAGTAAAATGCTAGAGAAGAATTAGATGCAACTAGCGCTTAAAAACTACCTAAAAAGCTAGCTAAAACTACTACTTCTAGTAATACTTAACTAAAGTTAACACTAACATAAAAAAAATAAAGTAAAAAATAAGTAAAAAAAATAATAAAATTTTTTATAAATTAAGCTTATTAAGCTATCTAGAAAGTAATTAGGGCCTAGAAGAGGTTAAAAAAGCTAGTATAAGACTAAGCAACACACAGTCTACCCCTGCAAATTAGGCTTTAGCAGAAGCCTGCGCTTAGCTGTAAGAGTAGTAAAAAGTATAAAAACTAGCTAAAATAATAAAAATTTATTATTAATTTAAAGTAAGTAATATAAACACACTTAATAAGTTACTAACTAAAGTATTAAATGTTATTATACTAAAACTTACTTAAAACTAAGTAAACCTATTATGTTCTAAACTACTACATGTAACGGCGCAGGCAAGACAATGGGTCCGAATGCGGTATGAATCCACTCAGAGGCATATGGGAGTGCGTGGGGACTCAGAGACCTGGGAATACCAATGACACCTATAGGCCTTGTACGTAGGATATCAGAAAACTACTGAGCTAGCTACAGGGGCAAGGTGCAACTAAATACATAAGGGAATAGGGGTAACTGCGGGGGCTAGGTCAAGTCATGGTCAGGGCCGATACAGGGACCCTTCAGATAGGATCTAAGCGACCTGATATAGAACAATTCGTAGAATTGTTACACTACCCCCCCCTCTGTAAGCTAATAGTCCCTATCTATAATGTGTAGAACATATTTAAAACTGCTTTAGAACTAATTTAGATAGGATACAACAAGTATAACTATCTTAACTAAAATTTCCTGTTACTAAGAAATAGACTAAAAACCTAATACTAATATAATGCCTTTGTTATAATGTTTTTGTTTAGTAGTAACTAGCAGTGTAGTTATTATTAATATAGCAAATTTATTATTTATAGTAATAAGTGTTTACTTACCTTACTTATATAGTCTAGTTAATGTTGTTAGTTTTTTCTTTAGCTATTATCTAAATCTCTACTTTATAGGTATTATTGTGCACCTAACATCTTATAGCTTAGTCTGCTAACTAATTATAGCATTAAAGAAATTTACTATGCTGCTCTGCCTCCCTCCTAGAGCCTCTTTAGAGGCGTTTTAAGTTATCTGCCTTTAGGCTGCCTACGCCCTTACCTACAGCCTTTAGGTTAAGTTTTCCTATTAGTCCTTTAAATTAAAGAAATGTAAATATTACACTTTATATAATAAGAAATGCAACCCTATACAAATATAGTCTAATACTGCTAGGGTATAGTTCACTAACACGCGTGTAGGTCTCTTTATATTGCAAGAAGGAATTTCTAGTCCTTTAGGGCTATCTTAAGCTATAGGCAGCAGCCTAAAACGCAGGGAGTAAGGAGGACAAAAAAGGGGCCTTTAAAGCTGTTTTAGAGTCTACTTAGAACCTAGCGCAGGTAGCGCAGGTTATAAAGAGTTAGGAAGCTAGTCTTCCTGCAGCTAGTGTCTAGGTAGCTTTGTTCTACTAAAACTCTAAGCTACTCTGTTAGGTTTTAGCTCTAAAGGCTCTAGTGTCTAACTTTTAGGCAGACATTGCAGCGCTTTTAGGCGGCTAAGAATAAGGCAGAGGGGGTTTAGGGGGAGTCTAGAGGGGAGGGAGGAGGGGAGGGAGAAGAAGAAGAAAGGCAGAGAAGGAGGTAGAGGAGAGTTTAGAGGTGTCTAACAGCTTGCTGTCAGACCTCCCTAGCGCAATGTCTATAAAGTTGTAATACTATTATGTATAACTATAAATTTACTTCTTACTTTTATACCTTGTTGTCTGCTAAGTAATCTATGCCTTTTATACTAGCTTTAAATGCCTTAATCTACTTATGTAAGGCCCTTAAAGGTCCTAGCTAATTTAGATGCTTATTATAAAAAGCTTTTAGTTTATAGAGAGAACCTATAAAATTTAAAGCCTTGTACTAAACTAGATTAAGGTTGTGTCCTACCTATCTTACTTAGTACTTAAGTGTTTTCTAGTAGAGCTTGCTAGCAAGTATTTCCTCTACTTCTTACTTCTCTACTCTATTAATAGCAATTCTAGGGGGTTTTAGAGGTTCTTATTCTAGGAGCAGATCCTAAGGGTCTTTACAGAGCATGTTTAGTGCAAAGACGTTATATATCTTTAACCCTAGAGGTAGCTTTAGGTAGTATAAGTTTCCTACTTATTTAAGTACCTTAAAGGGGCCTTTTTATTATTTAGATAGTTTTTAGCTAAGTCTTTAAATAGCTAGGTTCTTAGTGTCTAGGTAGACTATGTTGCTAACCTTCTAGTTAACTAGCTAGTAGTAGTAGTTAACTATAGTTTACATCTAATCCTAGGCCTTTTCTATATAGGTCTTAGCCAACTCCTAGGCTGCATGCATGTGGGTTGCTAATGCTAGGGCATCCTTATAATTTAGCTTGTCTGTGGCTGTGATAGGTTCTGTAGAATGTTTCTAGTCCTAGCTTTAACATAGTTTAGAGCTGTATAAGACTTAATATAAAGACATTTTAATTATTACATAAGGTAAAGTTATCTAAGCCTAATTAATTAGAGGTAGTAAAGAACTTTAGTTATCTTAGTAAAAGAATATAAAAAGCCTTAGTCTTTAATTAATATACTTATTTATAATCTCTATTTAGCTATCTATTTTCTTATAATAGGCAGTAGAGAGCTTAACTTTTATGCCTAAAATCTAATAGAATTTAGACTAGAAACTAGATATAAACTAAAGTCCTTAATTAAAAATAATAGTTTTAAGTGTGTAGCTAAAACAGTACACTTATTAAACAAACAAAGCAGCTATTTTCTAGGCGTTAATTGTTTTATAGCAGGGGATAGAAATAGCTTATTTTAATAAGTAATTAATTATAACTATAATCTAATTATATCTAGACTTATCTTTAGAGAACTCTTTAAAGTTAATGCACAAGTGCTGCATTAGTTAAGCAGGAATTAGTAGGGGGTAGATAAAGCCTAGGGTTTAAGTCTATTTTAGATAAGCCTTATAACAGAGGAGGCAATTCTATATGTATTATTTATAAGTAGCTTCTATACCCTTCTAGTAGTACTTTTAGGCTAGTAACTAATAGGTCTTAGTGGCACTAGGATGTGCTAAAGATACTTAGTTATAGACTTCTTAGATAAGTTAGGTACACAGCAACAAGTCTGCTAGCACACATAGGCAGTTAGCATAGAGGAGTAGTCTGTTTTCTATCTAATAATAGTAGAGTAGGAGTTCTTGCTTTTACGTAAAAAAGGCTTAATTCTTTTAAAGTAATGTGTTAATTAATTTTAAAGAATTTAAAAACATAACCTAGTCTAGTCTTTTTATAACATTTAGTGTAGCTGCTTAAGTTATTATTTAAGCAATGTAGTACTAGGCTAGTTTAGAGTTAATTTAGGGGTGCAGTTAGTGTAGTCCTAGTAGGACTCTTAACCTATTGTTAGTTTAAGCTGCTCTTAAATTCTTTATGTCTTATTTACAACAACTAAGAATGTCTGCCCTAGCGTTGTTCTTACTAGGGGTGTACTTAATTTAGAAGTAATACTAAGCTAACTTTTTAGCCTAACAGACCTAACAAGCATTTAGCACCTTTGTTATTATAAAGTACTCTAATAAATAATAATTAGTATATACTAAGGTGCTTATTACTATAGATGTAAGCTTAGCCCTTTATTATTTAAACACAGTAATAATTATAAATAGCTCCTTGTTATGTATCTCCTAGTTTAGCTCTAAACTAGATAGGACCTTGCTATAGAATAATATAGGGCACTAATTTCTATCTGCTTATTTCTAAAAAAGGACTCCTGCTACTACTCTATTAAAAGCGTTAGTTTTAATTTTAGTTTACAACATAAAGTTAAAATAGTAAAGTGTAGGTATACTTAGTAGCACAGACTTTAGCTTTTTAAAAGCCACATTACACTCTAAAGTTTATATAAAAGGGGTAGTAAAGCTCTAAAGCGTAATAATTAGTTTTGCTACATAAAAGAATTCTAGAATAAATTGCTAATAGAATCTAGTAAAGCCTAGAAAGAATTTTACACCTATTACAGTAGTAGGCGCCTGCTAGTTGCGTAGCACCTCTACTTTCTCTAGGTTAACCTCTAGTCCTTTGTTTAAGAGTATATAGCTAAGATACCTTATTTAAGTAATATAGAATTTACTTTTTTTAATCTCTACCTGTAATCCTGCTTACTAAAGCCTTTTTAAGACTTTTTTAATGTAAAAGATATAAGTTGCCTTATCTTTAGAGTAGATAAGAATGTTATTAAGATAAGTAATATAGAAATTATTTAGATAGTTAATTAATACATTGTTTATATAGCGCTAGTAAGTTGCTAGACTATTGCACAATCTAAAAGGCAGAACTTTACACTTATAAGTTCTGTATTATGTCTAAAAGGTAGTACACTTTTTAGAGCTTAGATCTATCCTAATCTTGTTAAAGGCTACATAAATATTAAACTTAGTAAAAATTACTGCCTTAGTAGGTCTTAACAGGAGTTTGTCTATGCGCAGTATTAGATACACATTCTTGCAGGTAAGAGCGTTAAGTTTGCAGTAATTAACGCAGATACATAAGTTGCTATTTAGTTTCTGTACACAAAGAATAGAAGATGCAAAAGGGCTTTAACTTTGCTTAATAAAGCTATATTTTAGATTGTTTATAACATATTTCTTTATTGCCTCTAGCTCCTTAAGGTTCTGTTTGTACAACAGACTATAACTGTTAGAGAGAGGCTCTATAAGAACAATCTTATAGTTATATAGACAATGTACTAGTAGCTAGTAAGCTGCTGTGTAGCTAAATACATCTTAGTACTAATAGTATTTAGAGGGTAATTAAAGGTTTACTAATGCTTTAGTTTTATGTTTAGCATCTAACTATAAGGCTTATTTATCTTTAATTAACTACTTAATTTTATAAATAGAAGTTAAAAAGAACTTATTTTTCTTTCTTTTTATGTTAAAATAAAAAGCATTTACTAAAATTAAGGTAATAGTGGCTAAATAGACCTCCTTTAGACCTATTCTAGACTTCTTAATAGATAAGTAGAAGAACAATTTAAGTGTCTTTAGACTATAGATAATAGGAGATCTGTATAATTTTAGTAGCCTTAGCAAACCCTTAATGCAGTAGATTGTTAGGCTGCATAACTACTAAAATTAGTCCTTTTTCTATAGTGTGTTGCGTTGTTTAATATCTAGCTCTACTTCTTTGTTACGCGTAGGCTAGGTTAATTGCATAAGCAAGGGCAGCAAAGGTTTATAAGTAGGCAGATATTTATTAGGCTATATAATCTAATTCCTCTTTATATCTAAATAAAGTTTAAAATAACGTAACTATTTAATGCTAATAATATAATCCTAGAAGCTAAAGTTTATAATAATAAAAAGGCAGTTTTAGATGCTTCTTCTATTAATTCACATGTGCAGGCAGATATACTAGTAGACAAGGACTTAGATCTAATTTTAAAAGCCCTTAACTATAACTTTAAATAGTAAGCGTTAGATAAAGACATAAAGGCATTAGAATAATAACTTAGTAGTTAGTAAGTTAATAAATAAAAAACTATAGGCGCTAGTATTAACTAAAGAATTTAAATAGACTTTAATGCTTTTTAAATATAAAATAGTAAGAACTTAGAAGTGTTTTCTTCTAAATAAGTGTAATAAATTAATGTTTAATAGATTATACTTACTTAAGCCTAGGATAAAGAGTTTCCCTAGGTGTTGCTGTTTCTTATTTAGAAGGCATCTAGATTAAAATTACTTATGTCTATAAATTCTTTTTTAGAATCTTACTACTCCACCTCTATTTCTTATACTCTAGGGATAGGGCAGTTGCTAGCAAAATGTCTTAGTTTTTTATAATTATAATAGTTGCTAGAAGTTGTCTGTTTTTCTAGGGCAGGTGTCTAGCTAGATTGTCTATAGGTAACTAAGGTAGACTAGGGTACTAACAGAGGTGCAGGTCAGGGTGCACTGGAATAGTATACCGCCTTAGATGTATTACTAGAAACCTTCTAAGACTGCTCTGTAATAGGTCTAACATTAGATTGTTAGGTGTAGTTAACAGTTTACTTTAAAATAGCAAAGGTGTTCCTTCTTTTTATGTTATAGGCTATTAGGTAGGCTACTATAGTCTTAAAGAAGCTCTTTTAAGTGTGCTTAAAACCTAAGTTTAGTACTCTTAGGCTAGGTAGTATCTTTTCTTATAGGTAGAAAAACTATTTTGCTTTTAATATAGACTCTTTAACAGCAGCACTAATAAAGTAAGCTTTAAAAGTAAAAAATGCTTTTTCTTTACTTATCTTTAGAGTTTAAAACACCTGTTGCGCCTCTATCTTTTTATTGCTAGTAATAAAGTAAGTTTATAAAAGCTTAATTATTTCTTCTATGTTTTTAAACTAAAAGTTGTCTAATTTAGCTAGGTATCTAGGCTCTAGGTATTCCTTCGCGATACTAGCAGTGTGTCCCTATACTAGCGCTATGCGTGCGCGCTTACTCTAATAGTAATCTACATTAATGTTAAGTCTATCTGTAATAGAGGCTTACTATTATTTAAACATAAGTTCTTTGCTGTCTATAAGGTTCTTAATCTTAGGCGTGCGTTTAGTAAGGTAGCTTTAAGGGAGCTTAAGGGTGCCTAAAAGGTCTCTTGCTATTAGAGTAGTAGGGGTGATTTAAGGCATTATTATAGGTAATTTAGTAGTTAGTAGGGGATAATTAGGACTAATAGTTTTTAATCTAGTTAGCTGTTTAATTTATGCTCTTAATTAAGCAACTTAGTTTTTAAGGGCTATGCTACTAAAGTTTAACTTTAAATCTAGTAGGTTTTTAGCTTTAGGTCCTACAAAAAGAGGTTTAGCTATTAAAGTTAGTAGTAGTTTAGTTCTAAAAGTAGGCATTTTACCTTAGCTGCAGCTAGAACAGGTTGCAGTCTTTGCAATAAGATCTAATAGTAGTTAAGAGTTAGGCATTAGTAGTTGTCCCTAATTTTAATAAGTTATTAGTAGTCTTTAAGTTTTTACTTTAGCGCACTCTTTATAACTTTTCTAAAGGCAATTTTAATTACAGGGGATAAGAAGTTCTAAACCTAAAGGCTTTAGTTAATAGAAGGTCTCTAGGATCCTATCTATACTAACTAAATAATTTAATATAACAGTGTGTAAGAAATTATAACCTAAACTAAATTAGATGCTTCTTAGAACTTAGACATAGTTAAACAAATAATTAATGTAATATTATTAATAAGGCTGTTACTAGCAAAAGTAAGTTTTTTAATATAATGTAACAGCGCAGGCAAGACAATAGGTCTAAATGCGGTATAAATCCACTTAGAGGCATATGGGAGTGCGTAGGGACTTAGAGACCTGGGAATACTAATAACACCTATAGGCCTTGTACGTAGGATATCAGAAAACTACCGAGCTAGCTACAGGGGCGAGGTGCGACTAAATACATGAGGGAATAGGGGTAACTGCAGGGGCTAGGTCGAGTCATGGTCGGGGCCGATACGGGGACCCTTCGGATAGGATCCGAGCGACCCGATATGGAACGATTCGTAGAATCGTTACACTACACTAATATAAAAAAAAGAATAGAGTAGACTATAACTAGTAGTATAAGAATAATAAAGACTATTATTAAAAAAGTTTATTAAGCTTTACTTAAAAATTATAAAAAATCTTTTTTAGCCTATAATATATTAATAAGATACTATAATTACTATAAAAAACACACTACACTTATTTAAAGCTTATTAACTTATTATAGTTACTAATATAGTAAGATTTTAAAAATAAAATGCTTAATATATTAAGTACTTTAGTAGAATAAAAAAAAGTAGCTTATAATACAATAAAAAATTATAAATAATAACTTAACTAGTTTTTAACTAAACTTCTAGCCTACTTTAGGCTATTATAGACTAAAGTTAATAAAAAGAGCCTAAATAAAATAATAGTAGACTTTAGTAGCACACTATCTAACAAGATTAAGTGTAATTTAATGTATATTTTATAAAGTAAGCAAGAGACGCTAGCTTAGGTAGAAAAGTAAAGTAATATATCCTACTACTACTTATAAAAGAAAAAAGAGCTAAAGTTAAAAAAAAATATATATAAATATTTTACTTTACTTTTAGCTAATAAAGACTTAAAAAAGCTTAAAAAAAATAAAAAAAAGCTTTTAAGCTAAAAAAAAGCTAAAAAAGTAAAAATTTAATAAAATAAAAGTTACTTACTAGAATTATAAGTAGCTAGGTTATATTTCTTTAGATTATTTTATAAAAAATAAAAATAAAAATAAGTCTAATAAAAAAAAGTAAAAAAAAAAGTAAAGCTAAAAAAACTAAGCTTTTTTTTTAGCTTATATTACTTTAAAAAGTAATAAAAAAAAGCTTAAAAACTTTTAAAACTTATTATACTTAAAAAAGTTAACTTTATTATTAGTAATAGTAAGTATAGAGTTATTAAAAAACTTTTAGGCTATAGTAGATAAAAAAGCTTAATTAAACATTTTATTTACTATAATAGCTAAGAAGTAGGATCTTAAGATTAAGCCTCTACTAAGTGTTTTTTTAAAGGCACTTAATAGATTAGATTTTACTATCTACAGCTTTATAGTTATAAATATAAAAATTATAAACTTTTAAAAAAAAGTTTAAACTTATAAAGTACTATTTATAGTAATAAACTTAAAAAAACTTTTAATATATTTAAGTTTATTTTAGATTAATTAGTTTAATTTAAAGCTAAACTTTTATATAAAATATATATTATTTAAAGGTGTAAAGGACTATAGTGTGCTAAAGTATACTAAAGTAGCTTTAGAAAACACAGCAGAGTTTAAGTAAACTATGTAAAGTTCTAATGCAGATGTCTATGTCTATAGTGTGCTGTCTAATAATACTAAAGATTTTTTAAGACCTATAAAGCTTAAGTTAAGACTAGAGTATAAAAAATATACAGATATAGTTAAGTCTAATAAAATATTAAAAGTACTACTATATAGCCTATAGAATCTAGCTATTAAGCTAAAAGAAAAGATAAAGCTTTCTTACTAGCTACTATATAACTTATTAAAGTATAAGTTACAGTATTTTTATAAATATATTAATAATTATTTATAAAAAAAGTAAATTTAAAAGTCTAAGTTTTTTATAAAAGCTTTAATTTTATTTATAAAAAAAATAAATGTTAAAGCTTTATATAAATTATAAAAGCTTAAACTAAATTATAATAAAAAATTATTACTACTACTTATTTTAAAATTTTTTAAGAAACTTAAAAAAAGTAAAGTAGTATATAAAGCTAAATATTTATAATGCATATAATATATTATGTATTTATAAGGGAGATAAATAGAAGATAGTATTCTAAACTTAATATAGTTATTTTAAGTAACGTACTTCACAGGCGAGTTGCTTACACACCTAAGTTGCTTACTTTTGCTAAGACCCTACTAAACTACTCTTCCTACACTAATGTATTCCTAATAACACTACTTAGACGCGCTAAAAGAATGTAAGATATAGTTTACACTCTAAACTTTTAAATAAGACACAAAACTTTTAAAGAAACATGCTATAGCTACATATAAAGTTCTATAAATAATAATAAATAACTATAGCACTAGACAACCTTTACAAGCTAATTCTATAGCTAACTTATAAAAGCTATGTAATAAAAATAAGTAGGTAATTATTAAGACTATACTTAAGCTATATGCGTAAGGATTTTCCCCTTAGATAGCATTTATAGCTAATATAGCTAATTCTTTACGTGCTAAGCAAAATCTAGGCTATGTTAGTATAAACTAGCCTAGTACATTTATAAAGCGTTATTTAGAGCTTAAAGTAAAGTTTTAAGCGTAAGTATAGTTAATAGATGTTTAGCTTATTATAAAGCCTAGCTTACTAAAGTTGTACGTGTTATTATTCTAGATGCTATGCTTAGCTTTAATATTCTCTACAAGGCTAAACCTGCTCTAAATTACCCTAGAACTCTTGTAGAAAGCTCTTTTATAGTTATACTTACGCTTAAATGTTACTTTAAGCTCTAAATAACGCTTTACAAACGTACTAGGCTAGTTTATACTAACATAGCCTAGATTTTACTTAGCGCGTAAAGAATTAGCTATATTAGCTATAAATACTATCTAAGGGGAAAATCCTTACACATATAGCTTAAGTATAGTCTTAATAATTACCTGTTTATTTTTATTACATAGCCTTTATAAGTTAGCTATAGAATTAGCTTGTAAAGGTTGTCTAGCGCTATAGTTATTTATTGTTATTTATAGAACCTTATATGTAGCTATAGCATGTTTCTTTAAAAGTTTTATGTTTTATTTAAAAGTTTAGAGCGTAAACTATATCTTACATTCTTTTAGCACGTCTAAGTAGTGTTGTTAGGAATGCATTAGTGTAGGAAGAGTAGTTTAGTAGGGTCTTAGCAAAAGTAAGCAACTTAGGTGTGTAAGCAACTCGCCTGTAAAGTACATTACTAAGTTATGCTTTTTAGTTTTACTAATGCTTTTATAGCTTTCTAGGCTTATATTAACTAGGCCTTAATAGAGTTAGTTAATGTAACATGTATTATGTACTTTAATAATATTCTAGTTTATTCTAATATAAAAAAGAAATAAGTTATTTACATTAAAAAAGTGCTATAAAAATTATATAAAGTAAAGCTTTTTTTAAAACTTAGTAAGTGTAAATTTTATATATAAAAGACTAAGTACTTAGAGTACATAGTTTACTTAAAAAAGGTTAAAGTTAACTCTTTAAAAATTAAAATAATCTAAAAGTAGCTAATGCTAAAGACTATTTAAAATATTTATATTTTTATAAAGTTTATAAACTACTATAAGTAGTTTATTACTAACTTCTTCTTAATTACTCTACTTCTTACTAAGCTAACTTAAAAGGGCCTAGACGTAGTAAAGAGTAGTTAAAAGTAAAAGTAAAAAAAAAGTTAAAAGCTTAATATTAGTTTTAAAAGTAAAGTAGCTTTTTAAAAGCTTTAAAACTTATTTTTTAAAGTTCTTATATTAGCTTATTTTAATGCTAATAAAAAAACTAAAGTAAAAGTTAATACTTTAAAGAGTGTAATTTATAGCATTTTAAGCTAATTAGTCTTAAATAAGACTAAAAAGGCTTAATAAAGGCTAATTAGCTTTTTTTAAAAAAGATAAGTAAAGCTAAGTATAATTATAATACTTATAATAAAGAGTTACTTACTATTAATAAAAGTTTAGCATATTAGTGATATTACTTTTAAAGTCTACTATTTAAACTTTTTATAAACTATAATAATTTTTACTAGTTTATAAAAACTAAAACTTTAAACTACTAGCAGGTCTAAGCTTATAAAAAGATAATAAAATATAATTTTATTATTACACACTATTTAAAAAAGCTAAACCTAATAAATAGACTCTTAAGAAGACCTAACTTTATTAAAAAGTTATAACAGCCTTTTTAAAAAAAGAATGTAGTGTATGTAATAAACATGCGCAACCTTTTAAAGTAATAAAATTATAAAGAGGAATTAATAGTTATAGCTATTATATGTTCTTAAAATTTTTTTAGCTTAGCTAGAGACTACTTTAAAAAAAAATAAGGGCTAAAATAGCTAGATTTTAAAAAGGTATAAGTAAAAAACTAAAAAAAGATAATAATAAAAACTTTATATTAAGTATTAAAAAAAACTATAATAAAATAAACTTATTAAATACTAAAAGTAAAATAAAAGATAAAAAAAACTTTAATAAAAATACTTATCTTTAAAATAAGCTAGAATAACATGCTATAGCTAATATAAGAAAAAAGACCTTAGCAATAAACTAAGAGAAAGTAGAAGTATTCTAAAAGTGCTATAATAGCTTATTAGTAGGCTACTTTAGTGTAAAAAAGACACTTAAAAAGATTATATATTAATATAATTAAAAAAGGCTTAAGAAGGATATAAAAGTGTACTATAATAACTACCTAAAGTATAGATAATTAGTAGCTTTATAACACTACCTATATAAGCTCCTTTACTCTTTGCCACTACTTAATAAGCTTTAGTAGGATGTTACAATAAATTTTATAACACAGCTGCCTCTTTATAAATACTTAGAGTTAGTATATAATGTAATCCTTATAATAGTAGACTATTTTACTAAGATAGCCTACTATATGCTAGCTAGAGCTAATTAAAAGGCTTTAAACTTAGTAAAAGTTTAGTTAAAAAAAGTTATTTACTTTTATAAAGTTTTAAAAAACATTATTTTTAATTAAAAGCTAATTATAAACTTAAAGTACTAAAATAGTTTTTATTACTATTTTAGTATATAAAAAATTCTCTTCTTAGCTTACTATCTTAAGATAGATAAGCAGACTAAAAGATAAAACTAAACCTTAGAATAGTACCTTAGATATTACTATTACTAAGAATAAAATAATTAGGTAATGTAGTTACTAATAGCAAAGTTTATATATAATAATAGTGTATATATAACTACAGGAGTTACTTTTTTCTTAGCATACTATAGAGCAAACCTAAGAGGGCTAGATTAGCCTAGAGAACTCCTAGGTTAGGGGGAATTACATATAGTAAATAAAGTTGCTGCAAAAGCACTTACTTTATAGTTAAAATACTACTAGAAAATTATTACTACAAATATATATTAAAAAAGTATTTAGATAAATAATAAAAGCATATATAACTATAAGTAAAAAATAAAGTATTAGTTTCTAATAAACATATAAAATTAATAAAGCTAAAGAAAAAGTTAGACTAAAAGTTTTTAAAACTAAAAAAAGTTATAAGCTAAATTACTATAAAAGTGTATAAAGTAAACTTACTGTTACAATCCTTACTCTAGTGAAATAGTATTTTCGGAGTACGTCGGCCTATGATGGTATGTTAACGAAAAGGGTAGGACTTAGCTGGATCGGGTGTACAGTCCGTCAAGCAGAGTATAGGGCAGTGCAGGATAAAGGATAGGCAGGCTTGTGGTTTGACCTAGCAGCTGTATAAAGAGCTGGTAAACCTGATCTGTAGGGATAGGAGTGGAGGTATATATAGTGCAAGATATACAAGGTAGCTGTGTCCTGTTAAGGGGTCACAGCTTCTTAGTTTAAAAGGATAAAAAAGGGGGTAGTCCTAATAATAAACTAAACAGTAATTACAACCTTCTAACTATAGTTGTAATTAAGACTATATACATAGGGTTTGCATGCTTTGCATGCTTGCATGCTTGTTCTAAAGCTGCCTGCATAGCCTGCAAGCCTGCAAACTTATATATCCTATTAGACAGTGCATTTTGCTAGGCTTTTGTCTAAAAGCTAGAGCTATTCCTTATCTATCCTGTTACGTAATTTGCTTAGCGCAAGGCTAAGTGTCTTCTATCTAACGTTGTTTAGGCTATATAGGACAGCTAGTTAGGTTATTATAGTCTAACTATTAGCTGTAACACGCAGGCTTCCCTCTTAGTTAGCGTTCTTACTGTTATGTTCTTTTTGTTATAAGCGTTAGATTTTTTTTTTAGCTAGTGTGTTCTTATTTTTAAAAGCTAATCTAATGCTAATTTTCTTTAACTATGCCTTGTTAGGTTTTTTATACTTCTGCTGTTGTTTGTTAGCTTTGTACTATTACCTGTTTTAATCCTCTTTATTGTACAAAAATGCGTCTGTGTAAAGCTTATTATTTAAGTAGATCCTCTTACATAATGTTCTTATTATTAGATAAGTGTGTTAAGTGTGTGCAGAAAAGTAGTTGCTACAACACTTTTATGTTAGATGCTGCCTAAGATTGCCTAGAGCGTAAACGCAAGAGGTTGTTAGCAGAGGCAGAAGTAGCTTAAAAAGACAGGATGCGTAAAAAGAAAAAGTTAGTAAAACATCTTTAATTAATTATTTTTTATAAGAAAAGAATTTAGAAGCAGTTAAAAGTGTTAGAGGATTAAAGGGCAAAGTATTTAGAAAAAAACCTCTTATTACTAGATACGCTTAAAGCACTTAAGGCAGAAGTAGCAGGTCTTTCTCCTCCTTAACCTATGTTAAAGGGTTGCAGACTTCCTACATCACAGCTAGCTAATGTTGCGGCAGTTTTATCTAATAATAGTGCTTTCTAGTCTAGGAAGCTTTCTCTAGGGTAGTTTTGTTTAGAAGAGACTCTAGGTATTTATAAAGAGCTTAAGAAGCATTTAACAAGTTCTTAATAAGTTTCTATATGTTTTTACTAGTAGGCTATTCTTTCTATTTTACTAAATACTTGTTTTCTTTGTAGTCTAAAATCCTTTTTACTTTATATTTTTTTTTTCTTCTTCTTTCTATCTAGTAGTTGTAAGTAGAATAGTTTTAGGCGCAAGTTTAAGCTTAAAGACATAGAACTAGAGGTGTATTTTTATTTCTTTTAAAAGTTTAAGCTTGCAGGTACTAGGGCGTGTCTGTATTACCTAGTATAGTTCTATGCGTTTTTCTGCTAGCTTCCTAGATAGCCTTAGTGTTTTAAGGTCTCTTATATCTAAATACACATAGTTATTTAGGTGTATCTTTAGGGCTAGTTTTTTTTTCTAATCTGCTGCTTTTTTTATATTTTTCTAAGCTAACTAACTTTTTCTAGTAAGTTTCTAGTGCAGTTCTAGAAGTCTAGTTATGCAATCTATTGCCTTTATAAAGTTAGTTAGTTGCAAGCTGTAGAGCTTGTATTACAGGGGGTATCTAAAATTAGCTTTATATAGAGTTTCCTTAGTAGTAGCTAATTCTGTAGTATTAATAACAAATTATGCTATTAGTAGCTATTCTGCCTAATCTGTTTGTTTATATAAGACATACTTACACAGAAACTTTTCTACCTTTGCGTTTACTCTTTCTGTTTGTCTATCTATTTATAAGTAGTAAGCAGTTAAGAGTTTATAGTTAATTCTAAGGTGCTTAACTAAGGCTGTCTAGAATTTGCTAGTAAATAATTTATTATAGTTAAAGATAATAATCTCTAGATAGCTATAAGTAGTAAAGACATTTTTTTTTAGTTTAAACATAAATTCTTTTACTGTAATGCTTTTTTTTAATAGCTATAAGTAAACAAACTTAGTAGTTTTGTTAATAACTTGTGTAATTATGTTGCATAACCTTTTAGTGCTAGGTTCTTATAATAGCAGTAGTCTAGTAATAAAATCTATTGTTATTATAGTCTATAGCTAGCTTAAGGCTGCAATTAGTTAGAGCAGTCTATAGAGTTTATAGTGTTAGGGATTATTCTTATTGCAGGTGTTACATTTCTGTAAGACTTTAGTGCATAGGTGTTTTAATTAGAGCACCTCTTAAAGTATAGCAGTTTTAATCTTTTTCTGTAGTAATCTAATTCTAGGGTGTCTAAACATAGAGGCTTTATAGTATTCTCTTATTAAGTTTTTCTATCTTTGTTTAACTATTGTTAGGGAACATAGTAGTTTCTCTTAGTTAGGTTCTCTATAAACTAGTCCTTCTAGGGTTTCTTTAAAGATTGTAAATTCTTCTAAATTTTCTTTATTAGCTTTAAAATAGTCTGCGCGCCTACTTAAGGTGTTAGCCTGTTAGTTGCTGCTTCCTGCTATATGTTTAATAATAAAGTTAAATTAAGCAAGTTCTATAGCCTATTATACATGCATTAGTAAGAGTTTCTTAGTAGTAAAAAAAGTAATAAGGTTTATATAGTTAGTAAGAATTATAAATTGCTAGCTAAGGCTTTAGAGTTTAACTTCCTAGTTTCTACACACGTTAACTATAGCTTTTAGTTTCTTATTAAGGATAGTGTATTTTTGTTCTAGAGGTGTAAACTTTGCTAAGTAATAGGCTACTAGATGCTATTAACTGTTTTCTTGTTTTTAGAATAGCGCTGCCTCTTCTGCTCTTAGAGAGGTGTCTGTGTGTACTTTTATTTCTAATGTAGGGTTGTACATTCTAAGGACAGGATAGCTTGTTATTATTTGCTTTAGCTCTTAAAAGGCTTTCTCTATTTCTGTTGTCTATTAGAATTTCTGCGTTGCCCTTTCTTTTAAGGTGGCGTTAGTAAGAGGGAGCGCTATTTTTAAATAATCCTTAATTATTCTTTGTACGTAGCTAGTAAAGCCTAGAAATCCTTTAATTTCTGTTATAGTAGTTAGTGTTAGCTAGTTAAGTACCTTATTTACTTTAGTAAAGTCTATTTTTATTTCCTTCTTATTAATAATAAATTCTAAGTATTTAGTTTTTTATACATTAAATTTACATTTTTTTAGTTGTAAGTAAAGTCTATATTATTAAAGTTAGTTAAGTATAAGTTTTACTTTAGATATATAGTTTATTCTATCTTCTTTAGTATATATTAGGACGTTGTCTAGATACACAAGTACAAATATATCTAGGTAGGGGTTAAGTGCAGTGTTAATAACTTGTTAGAAAGTTGCTAAGGCGTTAGTTAGTCTAAATAGCATAACAAGGAGTTTGTATAGTCCTCTTAGGGTTTAAAAGGCTGTTATCTATTTATGTCCTTTTTTAATTCTTATTTTGTTAAATCTATCCTAAACATTAAACTTAGTAAAGTGTTTAGTTCCTTTAAGTTAGTTTATAATGTCTTAAATAATTAGCAGAGGGTATTAGTTTTTTATAGTGTTATTATTTAAGGTTTAGTAGTCCTAATATACTCTTACTTTACTATTTTTTTTCTTTGTAAAGGTTACTGCTAATGCTACTAAGCTATTGCTTTCCCTAATGTGTTCTTAAGCTAGCATTCTGTCTACATACTCCTGCAGGGCGTCCTTTTAGGCTTTTGTTAGGGGTTGTAGTTTATAAGTTTTTAATTATAGGTCTAGCTTAAGGTTTATAGCATGGTCCTAGGGTTAGTGTAGTGGCAGTTCTCCTAGGTCTTCTAGGGTCTTAAATATATTCTTGTAGTCTCTGTATTCTTCTAGTATTTTGTTTGTTTTATAGGCTAGTTAGTAGATTCTAACCTAATTAAAGTCTTATTTTTTTTTAAATTCTTTAAAAAAGATTTCCTCTAGTTCTTCCTTTATTAAGCAGACTGCCTAGGCTTTAGGCTCCTAGTAGGGAAACATTTTTAGCTTTTACTAATAGGTGTTTCTAAGGTTTACGCAGAATGCTAATTACACTGTTTCTATAGTGTCTTTGTTAGTTAGGGACATTGTTTACTAGTTAATTGCTAGGTTATGCTTATAAAGCTAATTATAGCTAAGTATTACTTAGTATTTGCCTCTAAGTAGTAATATGTTAAAGGATATCTAGTTCTTAGTTCCTTTAGCTTTAGTAATAAGTTTTTCTGTTTTAAGTTAAATTTATTCTACTCTATATTCTATTAACAAGGCGTTAGCTAAGGATACCCTAAAGGGGTTTTTTTTGCTTTAAAAGAGTATGTTTTCTTGTTTAACCTATCTTAAGTTAATTACTATAAACATGCATCTACTATTAATTAGAGCAAGTCCTTCCTATCTTTAGCCTAGTTGTGTAAGGGTAATTTTAGTTGTTAGGCTTTATCCTAGTCTCTGTCCTACTGTAATAAGAACGCAGAGCTTATAAGGCGTTTCTTTGTAATCTATTTTATTATCTTCTTTAACAGCTTTTACTGCGTCCTTATATTCTGCTATCTAATCTAGTTGTATTTTATATTCTTAGTGTTCTAGTATTATACATTCTGTTGCAGTGCATTAGGCATCTTCTATCTTATAGTAATGTAGCGTCTAATTATTTTGTTAGTGTGCTCTCTATTAGAAATAGTAGAACACGCATGCTGCTTTGTTATTGCACTCTGTCTATAGTTTCTATTTATAGTCTATACTGTTCCTGTAATAAAGGCAGTGTGGCATTTTATAGGTGGATGTTATGCCTGTTAATGTATTAGTTTCTAGTATACTTTCCTGTGTTCTATGTGGCCACTAGCCAGCCCTGTGTTTAGTTAGCTAGTGTTTAATGCAGTACTTGTTGCTGCAAAAGTACTAAGTATAGGGGCATTTCCTAAGGTTGTTTTGTACTAGTATTAGTTAAACCTAAGTCTATCTAGGGTATTCTTTAGTTCTAACAATTTGTAACAGGTGGCTTTAGTAAGTACATTAGAATTTATTATATTACTTACTTCTACAGGGAATGCAGTATTCTTTATCTTGTTAGGTTTCTAGGTCCTTACAGGTAATAGCTAACGTAGGGGGGGGCGTGTTTGTTCTTTCTTAGCATAGTTTAGGTGTTGTTAGTAGCGTGCATTGCTAGTTAAAGCCTTTCTTTTTATTAAGAATTTTCTTAAACATTTTCTATTATTTTTTTATTATTTATAACTGCATAATGTGTCTTAGTAATTTCTTTTAATATACTATAAGTTTTAATATTATTATTAATGTGTACTTTGTACATTAATCTTTTATAGTCTTTTTAATAGTGTATGTTACTGCATTTCTAGCAGTCTTTATAAGTAAATTAATATTTTAGTTTTTAGGCTAAGATTCTAGTTATTAGTTGTTTTAAGAGTAACTTTTCTTTCCCTTTTTTAACATTTGCAATATATGTTGCAGCTTAGGTGTAGCTTTACTATTCTTTATAGGTAGCAGCTTGTTCTAGTGCCCTAAAAACTTTATTAGTGTCTTATACTTTAACTTCCTAGTATTCTATTAGGCATTCTTTAGATTTGTAATTATTTCTGCATTACTAATAAAGGCGTTTATCTAGCTAGTCTAAGATCTCTTGCTCTGTTAGGCCTTGTTCTATATACATTACTTTTATAGTTAGTTTACTATTTTTATTTTTTAGTTGTTTAAAGTCTAGGCATTTCTAATAAAAGTAGCCTACTTTTCTGCAGTTAAGGCATGCCTTTTTTTTAAGCTATTTTTTTTATTTCTTGTTTAAGGGTAGCCTTACACTCCTAAAGGTGTTACTTTTTTTCTTAAAGAAGCTACACATATGTTTAGCGTAACTAAGGTCTATAGGCTTAGTATTAGCTTATAGAGTTTCCTTTTTCTTCTAGAACTAGTTAGGTTTTTTAGTTATCTAGCCTTTCTTTTTTTTACTACAGCGCTTAGCATGTCTTTTGTTGTAGGTAAGTGCTTTTTTAACATAATCTTTAAAGCTCTTAGGCTTCTTTATATAAATAAATTTGTTCTTAATAGTGTTTAAGAGCTCTTTATAAAATATTTATTTTATAGCTTTCTTATCTGTCTATCTACAAATAGCTAGCAGTTCTCTAAAGCAGGCTGTGTATTATTAGACAGAGCTGTTGCCCTGTTAGAGAGCGTCTATTTTATTAACTACTTTTTTTTCTTTATTAACTAGCCTATAGATTATAGTTAAGGCTGCTTTAAATAAGTTAATGTTAGTAAAGACTTTTTATGTTTCTAGTAGTAAAGGTTTACTAGTTGTCTTATAGTTTATCTAATTATTAGTGTAAAGTTAGAACTAGATAGTAGGTAATTCTTCTAAGTATAGGTTTATCTAAAAAATTATTTCTTTATCTATTTTAAAGGCGCCTTTGTTATATTGCATGTAAAGGTATTATTTAGTAAAGAAAAGTTTTAGGTTTTTAGCAGAGCTATTAAATGCTTTAGAAGAGGCTAGGCGTAAAGTCTTTTTAGATTTAATACTAGTTTTTTCTTAAGTAATGTTTTTAAGGTTAGCTACTTCTAGCTATAGGGCTTAGATTTAGTAGACGTTAGAGGGTCCTTGCTATGCTTAAAGCTAGAGGTGCTGTTTAAGCTATTTAAGCTTATTTTAAAGGTAAAGTATTTGCTAATTTTGTGCTTCCTTAGTTGCTGTAGGGGTCTAGCTAGTGCTAGCAGCTAAAGCGCCTGTCATGCTAATGTCTAAGGTAGTAGTAGCTATACTTTGCAGGGGTGGTGATTACTGTTACAATCCTTACTCTAGTAAAATAGTATTTTTAGAGTATGTTAGCCTATAATAGTATGTTAACAAAAAGGGTAGAACTTAGCTAGATTAGGTGTACAGTCTGTTAAGCAGAGTATAAGGCAGTGCAGGATAAAGGATAGGCAGGCTTGTGGTTTAACCTAGCAGCTATATAAAGAGCTAGTAAACCTAATCTGTAGGGATAGAAGTAGAGGTACATATAGTGTAAGATATACAAGGCAGCTGTGTCCTGTTAAGGGGTCACAGCTTCTTAGTTTAAAAGAATAAAAGGGGGGGTAGTTTTAATAATAAACTAAACAGTAATTATAACCTTCTAACTATGGTTGTGATTAGGACTATATACATAGGGTTTGCATGCTTTGCATGCTTGCATGCTTGTTCTAAAGCTGCCTGCATAGCCTGTAAGCCTGCAAACTTATATATCCTATTAGACAGTGCATTCTGCTAGGCTTTTGTCTAAAAACTGGAGCCATTCCTCATCTGTCCTGTCACGTGATTCGCTTAGCGCGGGGCTAAGTGTCTTCTATCTGACGTCGTTCGGGCTGTGTGGGACAGCCAGTTGGGTTATTACGGTCTGACCGTTGGCTGTAACACTTACTTAATTTAGAAGAAGTTTATCTAGTATTCTATATCTTACTTTTAAAGCTATATACCTAGAAAGGGCGTCTTAAGTTATAATTAGAACTAATTATAAACACTCTACGCGCTATAAAGAATAATATGTACTATATAAAAAAATACTTAACTAGAAATAAAATTTAGTTAAAGTATAAAAATATTTTATAAAATAAAAAAGTTATTTATTTAAAAAAAACTTATAAAAACTTAGACTTAACATTAGCTTAAACACATTAAAAGTGTTCTAAAAAAGTAAAGAAATATATAGTAAAAAATTAAATTATGCTAGTTTAGGTTAAACTTTTTTTAAAAAAAAAAGTAACTTAATAAGTTAAGTATAGCTACTTTTACTTTATTTTTTCTTACTTAAAGTTTTTTTAATAAGAGGTGTTTAATAGCGCTATAAAAAGAAAAAGATAAAATAGCTTATTTAAACCTAAATTTTTCTTATTTAGACTAAGTAAAGCTATTCTAGCATAAAATAGCTTACTAGAGTTAAAAAAAGAGTTATTTTAACTTTAAAAAATTTATTATGTAGAAAAAATAAATATTCTAGCCTAAAATAACTTATACTAGTAAAAAAAAGTAAAGTTTAAGTTTAGTAAAATATTTTAAAATTTTTAAAATAAAAAAGCTATAAAGTAAGTAAGCTAAAAGTAAATTAATTTATTACTACTAAAATAGTTCCACTTTAAGTTTAAAAGACATAATATAAAAGTATTTAACTTTATTAAGAAAAAAAAAAGCTTAAGTTAAAAAACTTAAAACTATACTATACTATGCATTCTTAACTATTTTTACTATAGGATGCGCTAGATTACACTAGATTGTGCTATTAGAGCCCTAGATTAGACACTAAAATCCTCTATAAGTAAATTTATAATAGTAAAATAACTATTAAGATATTTTTTATTATACCTAGTTAACTACCTTTTTTTAGCTAAAGTTTAATTTTAACTAGCTTTATTTCTAATATTATTAGCCTTATTATACTTTTTAAAAACATAGTAGATTATATTAACAGCTTTAGCAGCATTAACATAATAATATTACTTAGCTTTAGTAATATAGACACCTTTAACACTATATTTTTTCTATTATGCTAGTTAGCGCTAGAATAGTTAAGAATAGCGCACACTTACTTTTTTAAATAAAGTTATTATAGCTTTATTTTTATTAAAGTTTTTTTTAAGCACTTTATACTTTTTTTTTCTTTCTTAGTAATATTAGCTTTAGAGTAGGTGTGATTTTTAAAAACAACTCTAGTCTTAGCAATTTTGCCTATAATGCTACTATGCGTGTACAGATAGTTGTTATACAAGATTTTATTTTTACTATAAACTATTAAAAGCTAAAATAAGGCTAATTAAGCTAAATTATACTATAATAAATAAACTTATACTTAAAAAAACTAAATAATAGTATTTACTTATAATATAACTATTACATTAGCTTGCGCTAACTAAGTAAAGTTAAGTAAATTAATAAAAGCTAAAATATTAAGCATAGTATTTTTAAAAGCTTATTGTTTAAGTTTAAAAAAGATAAAGAGCTATTTAAGGTTAGCTTAAATAGACTGCGTGTAAATATGCTAAAAAAAAGCTAAAATACGCACTTTAAAGCACTTTTTACTAGATTTAAAGTAATAAGCATATTTAGTATACTTAATTTTTTTTATACTATAATGTAACTTGTTGTTTAAGAGCATATAATAGCTACTACTTTTATTTATAATACCTTTACAAGACATCTTGTTAATATATTAAATATAAAAGTTATTAAAGTAGTTATAAGTTTATATTAGTAAAAGCTAATTAATTTTTTTTAAAAAAAACTATAGCTAAATTATAATAAAGTAAGCTATAAAAGTTTATTTTAAAGTTATTAAGTAAAGTTAAGTATAAAAGAAAAAGCTAAAAGTAAATTAAGTAATAAGTAAGTGTAAGTAAAGTAAGATAAAACTATTAAAGCTTATTAGCACCCTTTTACACTAAATTATACTAAAGTAGCTTAGAATGTACTTACTTTAAAAAGTTTAAAATCTTCTAAATTCTAACTTATAAAGAAAGTAAAAGTATAAAAAAGATAGACTTTTAGAATAGTTATGTAACGATTCTCGTTCCATCTCGGGTCGCCCGGAACCCATCCGAAGGGTCCCTGTATCGGCTCCGACCCTGGCTCAACCCTGACTCGACCTGGCCCCGACTCTGCCCTGCCCCCTGCTGTACCCCTATTCCTTCATGTATTTAGTTGCACCTCGCCCCTGTAGCTAGCTCGGTAGTTTTCTGATATCCTTTTGTACAAGGCCTATAGGTGTCAATGGCATTCCCAGGTTCAGAGTCCCCACGCACTCCCATATGCCTCTAAGTGGATTCCCACCGCATTCAGACCCATTGTCTTGCCTGCGCCGTTACAAGTTAGACCTTATATATACTATCCTAACTACTACTTTACTAGTGTAAGATATACTGCTACTTTACCTTTACTTTTACTTTATACTTTTACTTTACTTTTATCTAATAACTCTAAGTTATTTTTAAATAAACTTACATAAAATTAACTAAAATAAGTAAGAGTAAGTTTTTAAAATATTATATAACACTTTTTTATGCTACTTAGGCTTATTATTATCTGTTCTATTCTCTAAGTTGTAGGACTACTATAAGGGGGGATAATATAAGGCCAGATGTCCTAGAACGGGCTAGTATGGCCTCACCTGACCTGTTTGGAGGTCATATGACCTGTGCTTCGTATATAAGCATGAATCCTGACAAGCAAGGCTTAGCAGCGATTCGTCTCTCCTACAATACACTCCTATCTTTCTCCGAAAGCGTGCTCTCAGTGCTATCTGTGCTACTTACCATCCCATCTTTACAGTTAGCTATCGGGCGCTACCAGCTTATCCGCTGCGGAGGCCTATATTTCGCTCCATTGCGGCATCGCGCCATCAACTGCAAATGCTAGCGATTGCTAGGGGTTAGTGAGAATGCAATGGCTTTCATATACCTCAAGTAAAGAGTTTATCTTTGACTTCAAGGAGCAAACCCCCGCTCGCTGGTACCACCCGTACATTGAGTTGATTGCCTCTAAGAGTTCAGCGCGGCTGGCCTTCATGCATCGACAAGTCTAACCAGGTTGTGCTTCAACATGCTATCAACTCCATGTTTCGCTGGTACTAGAATGCGAGGGAATGTTACGTCTATCTATCAGATGTTTCGACAGCCGAGCGAAAAGTAAGCAACGACTCCTCCAAATTTACCTGGGAGCCAGCTTTTCGAGCCAGCAGATGGTTTACCCGGGGGTGGACCCTTCAAGAGCTTCTCGCCCCGCCTTTAGTTAAATTCTTCTCCTGTGAAGGCAAATATCTAGGTGACAAGACTACGTTAATGCGACAAATCCACGAGATAACAGGTATCACACTCCTAGCCCTTCAAGGAACACCTTTAAGCGAATTTAGCATGGAGGAACGATTTTCATGGACAAGAGACCGTCAGACTACGTACAAAGAAGACAAGGCGTACTCGCTATTAGGCATGTTTGATATCTGCATGCCGCTCCTCTATGGTGAAGGGGAGGAAAAGGCGTTTCAACGACTCCGGAAAAAGATCACCAAGCTCTCAAAGGGTGTCCAGCAGCAGCAAGCCTTAAACAAAGAAGACCAGGAATGCATCCAGCACTTACGCCTTACTGACCCCCGCGACGACAAGAAGCGCATCGAAGACACTAAGGGCGGACTGCTAGAGGACTCATACCACTGGATCCTCGAAAATCCCAACTTCCAACAATGGCGGGATGATGAGCAGAACCAACTGCTATGGATCAAGGGCGATCCCGGAAAGGGCAAGACGATGCTGCTCTGCGGCATCATCAATGAGTTGATTAAGTCAATGCCTAAGACAGACCAGCTGTCCTACTTCTTCTGCCAGGCTACGGACTCGCGAATCAACAGCGCTACGGCCGTATTGCGAGGTCTACTGTACTTGCTTGTTGATCAGCAACCATCACTTGTCTCACATATACAGAAGAAGCACGACCATGCAGGCAAAGCACTCTTTAAGGACACAAATGCCTAGAATGCCTTGTCTAAGATCTTCACAGACATCCTCCAAGATCCAAGCTTAAATAGCACGTCCTTAATTATTAATGCACTTAATAAGTGCGTGGCAGACTTGCCAAAGCTGTTAGACTTTATTGTTTAGAAGTTGTGTGTATCTTCTCGTGTTAAGTGGATCGTCTCCAGCCGCAACTGGCCTGATATTGAGGAGCGTCTAGAAAGGGCGGGACACAAGGTGAAGCTGTGCCTCGAGCTAAACGCAGAGTCTGTTTCTACAGCAGTTGGCATATTCATCCAGCATAAGGTGCTTCGGCTAGCAGAAGAGAAGAGGTACAACAACAAAACGCGAGACGCCGTGTCAGACTATCTATCTATAAATGCGAACGATACATTCCTCTAGGTAGCTTTAGTCTGTCAAAACCTTAAAAATATCTCACGCCGGAAAATCCTTGCAAAGCTAAACGCGTTCCCACCTGGACTGGGTTCTCTTTACGAGCGAATAATGCAGCAGATATGGGATTTAGACAATGCAGAAGATGTAGAAATCTGCAAGCGGATACTAGGCTTAACCGCGATTGTATATCAACCTGTTACATTACAAGAGCTGACATCTCTTGTAGATATACTTAAGTATATAGCAGATGATCTTAAGTCGCTTCGCGAGATTATTAGCTTGTGTGGCTCATTCCTTACAATCCAAGGAGATACGGTCTATTTTGTACATCAATCAGCAAAGGAATTCTTAATTAAAAATGTTTTAGATGGTATCTTTCCATCCAGAACAGAAGAGGTCCACTACGAAATCTTCTCAAGATCACTCCAGGTTATGTCTAGGACGCTCCGACAAGATATGTACGGCTTGGGTGCGCTAGGATACCCAACCGAGCAGATTAAGGCGCCAGACCCAGATCCACTAGCAGCGTCACGCTACCCATGTATCTCTTGCATGGGCTCAGGAGGGGGCATATGGCAAACGACTCGACAAGGGAGCGAGATCCAAACAAAGTGGAATGAGTGTATTGTAAGGTCTGAGGAGCTCAATAGAGCTCTGAGCTGACTATATACTGTACGAGATAGGAGCTATGCCTAATGAGTGAATAGTGCAGTACATGGGTATGATATCGCGTGAGACACGTGCGACAGTATCTACTAGATCAATCACCTCTGTAACTGGAATCCTAGTTCTTCTGCAGAGGATAAAGTTGATCTGCAGGATGGAGGCGCTGTTGACAGCTTCCTAAGACATCAATACCTCTACTGGCTAGAGGCTCTTAGCCTTTGCAAGAGCATGTCTAAAGGAGTAGTGTTAATAGCAAAACTAGAGGTCCTTATAAAGGTAATCTCTAAGTTCGTCTGTATTATTAATAATATATTAACATAACCAAGAGGAGAGCAAATGCATCTGCATTAAATGAACTAGTAAGAGATGCGCGCCGATTTATTATGGCCCATAAATTGGCAATAGAGAACAGTCCGCTTCAGTCGTATGCTTCCGCGCTAGTATTTAGCCCCACTCAAAGTATAATAAGAGGCCTTTTCAAAAGAGAAGAGCCAAACTGGATTACAATAGAGCCGGCTATGCAAGAGAAATGGAATGCTTGCCTCCAGACGCTCGAGGGCCATAGCCATTACGTCAGCTCAGTAGCCTTCTCCCCCGACTCTACACGGCTGGCGTCAGGGTCAGACGACATAAACTATCAGGGCCTAGGCTTGAGTACGGATCGTAAGTGGATAAGCTACGATTCGGAGAACATCTTATGGCTACCATCAGAATATCGGCCGTTGTGTGTTACAGTATCTAAGAATATGATTGGTATTGGTAGTGGCCACGGGAGGGTATGGATATGTAATGTTGAGCGTAACAAGCTTAATGCGTCCTAAGGCGTTAGGACCATTTAACCTGTTATTCTTTACTATCATATATTTATTATTCCCTCTGTTTCATAGAGGGCCGGGGATCAGCATGAATATATAGCTTGCAAACTTGCCACATCGAACCTTCGAGTATACCCTAGATCAGCCGACCAAGGTGTCCATATGCCGAATTTCAGATTAAGCATTCGCCACTCGAGGAGGACGAACACCTCAATCATACAGTACTAGCAGGGAGGATGGCCAACCCGCTCTGACACAGACCTTGCCATGATTGTCCAGAACCGATGACATGGCGAAAAGATATAAGGATCATTTCGGGTGGCAGAGGGGCGGCATGCAGCCCTAGACAACATTATGCTTTACCATGTTGGCAGGAACACCTGACCGTATGGACCTTCCTCAACTCCTCGGCCGTACGGTCCTTCCTCCGTACATTGTTTGTGCATATAGCTTCTTGACGCGTAGATTCAATACAACAACTTTACAACTCCAACATACCGAACATAGCCACCACCTGAGTCGCTGTGCAGTATTCCATCTCCCACTAACATAAACAATCCGATTTCCTTATTAATCTCAGCAGTTAAACTAAAGCACGTTGACCCCACGACTGTGTGTTACTAAAATGTTTCGAGTCTCTCTACCTGTGTATGTGCCTGCTCAAAATATTATCGTGCTATTAGTGATACACAACCTACTGCCTAGTTGAGGCTTTCAACACCCACGGCCGCCATTTGTTCTTCTCTTGTCCTATAAGTTCCGTCTTATTTTATTCTTCTTCTATAAGGCGCGACTAGCCTTCGACTGCCGCTAGTCTCAATATCGGCGAGGGGAGGGTTCGAGAGGTACGAGGACGTAATAGGCTTAATCTGGTCTTTCGTTCGCTATAGCAGCTTTCGGAGATTAAGGCCAATGCAAATGGCTAATCCCATGTTGCGGGGATTAGGTATCGCTGCGTATCGGGCTGCATCTTGAAGTGTGTAGGATGGCCTGGTTAAAGCTGGTTTCGACGCTGGAAGCGCGTTGGCTCGACCGAAAAGCACTGTGGCCGTGCCTGATCTTGGCACCGCTCCTAATCTTAGGCCGGATTGCGGGCTCTCACCCGCATATCTTACAATATAATACATCCAAATATATAAGCTAACGTTAAGGCAGTTTAGGCCATTACGCACTAGCTAGGATTAGTGTTTCGCTTTCGCTGGAAGTACTAAACGACATGGCGGCCTTGCATAAATTTGCCCACGACAGCACGCTCAGGGATGGCGATGACTTTAGAGCAATAGAACGACGTTTAGAGCCTTAGATAAAGGCCTTCTATAGAAGTTTAGAGCGATATAGACTTTACGTTAGTGCTGTAGGAGGGGAAGTATGCTACGCCACGAAAGAACTCGCTATATAAACTAGGCTCAGAGGCGATACTTCGCGTGTAATTTTTGGTAAAGAGTGGATCATGGACATTTAAGATTAGCTATAGCTTACTATTTCTATAGAACCGCGATTATATTGGTTGCGCGCAAGATGTTTGAGCTCGCTGAAGTCAAAGTACCCCTTATTTGGCTCGCCACACAGGGTGGCGAGCGTCACAGGGATGCACGTTAGTTGTTCGAATCGGGATGGTGGATGTTCGAAACGGGATGGGCGCTTAATTTGTGGCGTAGTTGTGCGCTGTGTAACGTGCACTTGTTTTCGGGGCATAACTGTGAGGACGTGAAAATTGTAGCGAAACAGGGTGCGTTGCAAAATATATAAGGGTTTGAAATCCAGTAGTCAGCTGGGCGACAGACCGTCTGATATTAAGATCCAAGGAACGGAGAGAATAACAGCTTGCGATATGAGGTGAGATCGTCCAGTATCCTTTCACTGAACTAGTGCCGGGTTTTGCAACCAATATAACTGGGCTAGTTATTGATAGAACTTGAAGTCTAACGTACCTCCGTGCGGGTCGAGAAACCCACCAAGCTGAGAAAATAGAGGGGTACTGCTACTCTGCGACTTTCACTCACTTCAATATTTACTATATTTTTATATAAGATATCTCTTATAAGTAACTCTAAACTCACAGGCACCTTTTCACCTAGAAGATTACCATCTCGTTGTTGCCACCGCGTCTGATTTGTAGAGAGCATCCTTTTGTGACGGACCTGCATTGTACGTAGCAGGCTAGTCACATGACTGGTCCATGTACGTAGATTCTCGTGGCTTGGAGAGAGACTATAGAGTTCATGCACCAATAAGTCAAATCAGCTGCTCCTTGGCCTCGCTTAGCTGCGCACAGGCTTAATTAAAATTTCTTGTACTAAACCTCTCTTACTTTTACTCTAACCCTCTCTATATACTAAACTTGTTTTAGTTAGGTTAATACCTTTTTAGCCTAAGGCACTTACTAACTACTTTTAAGGCCTTCTTTTAACTTACTGCTAAATTATTCTTACTTATAGCAACTACTATATTATTAAGGCAGCACTAAGAACTAATATTTCTAAATTAGGTAATTAAATGCATAAAAATTATATTCTAATCTTAATTACATAGCGTTTTTAATATGTTTAGTAGATTAAAATAAAGCACTACATGCTAATATGCTGCTAATAAATCTAAATTTTTTATAATAAATTTAACTTTAAATTTAAAATTAAATAAATAAAAAAAGTAGGCTAAATATTACTTATTTTATAAAAGTTTTAATTATGTTTTTAATAAGTTTATAAAGTAAATAGCTATACAATAAAGTTTATCTATATTAAAGTTTATAAAAAAGTGTGTTACATTAAATAGATTTCTTATAACACTTTAAAATAAATTTATAAGGTAAGTATTAATTAAAATCTAAATATGTCTAAATAATATTTTTATAAGCTATAGTAAATGTATCTTAACTATAATTAGCTTATTAATTATATTAAAATAGCTTACCTTAATTACTAATATATCTCCTGCTTGCATAAAGATAGTAAAAGTAGAAAAATAGCTAAAAAAGATTAACTATCTATCTAAAGTTAGTATTACATATAGCCTAGATCTTATTTAGATCACGTTTAGATTGCGTCCTAATATATATTAAAATACTATAAGAGTCTAATAAAAAAGCTCTACGCTGCTATGCCTAGTCTAAATAATAAACTTAAAAAGTATTATAACACTATATATAAAAACTATTTTAGTGCTTTTATAATATACTTTTTTTTTTACCTTAAATATAACTTTTTATAGTGTATATAACACTATTTAATTATGTTTTAGTAATAGTTTTTAATTTTATATAGCTTTCTAGCTCTAGTAACTTTTTAAAAAAGAATAAAATAAACTTTTAAAACTTTATTAAAAGTGCTAACGTACTTTATAGGCGAGTTGCTTACACACCCAAGTTGCTTACTTTTGCTAAGACCCTACTAAACCACCCTTCCTACACTAATGCATTCCCCACAACACTACTTAGACGCGCTAAAAGAATGTTAGATACAGCTTATGCTCTAAGCTTTTAAATAAGACATAAAACTTTTAAAGAAATGTGCTATAGCTATGTGCAAGGTTCTATAAAAAATAATAAATAACTATAGCGCTAGACAACTTTTATAAGCTAATTCTACAGCTAAATTACAGAGGCTAGGTAATAAAAAGAAGCAGGTAATTGTTAAGACTATACTTAAGCTATATGCGTAAAGAATTTCCCCTTAGATAGCATTTATAGCTAATATAGCTAATTCTTTATGCGCTAAGCATAATCTAGGCTATATTTGCATAAACTAGCCTAGTACGTTTGTAAAGCGTTATTTAAAGCTTAAAGTAAAGTTTTAAGCGCAAGTATAGTTAAAAGATATCTAGCTAATTATAAACCCTATCTTGCTAAAGTTGTACATGTTATTATCTTAGATGCTATACTTAGCTTTAATATTCTCTACAAGGCTAAACCTGCTCTAAATTACCCTAGGACTCTTATAAAAAGCTCTCTTATAGTTATACTTACACTTAAATGTTACTTTAAGCTCTAAATAACACTTTACAAATGTACTAGGCTAGTTTATATAAATATAGCCTAGATTATGCTTAGCGCGCAAAGAATTAGCTATATTAGCTATAAATGCTATCTAAGAGGAAATTCCTTACGCATATAGCTTAAGTATAGTCTTAATAATTACCTACTTCTTTTTATTACCTAGCCTTTATAATTTAGCTGTAAAATTAGCTTGTAAAGGTTATCTAGTGCTATAGTTATTTATTATCTTTTATAAAACTCTACACATAGCTACAGCACATTTCTTTAAGAGTTTTATGTTTTATTTAAAAGCTTAAAGTGTAAGCTGTATCTAACGTTTTTTTAGCGCGTCTAAGTAGTGTTATAGGGAATGCATTAGTGTAGGAAGGGTGGTTTAGTAGGGTCTTGGCAAAAGTGAGCGACTTAAGTGTGTGAGCAACTCGCCTATGAAGTACGTTAGCCTTTTAATAGTGTTTAAAGGGCATTTTATAAGTAATTAACTTTACTACTGTTCTTTACATTACTTAATTCTAAGAATTTAATGCCGTTAAGAATGCTCTATATAAGCACTAACGTACTTTATAGGCGAGTTGCTTACACACCTAAGTTGCTTACTTTTACTAAGACTCTACTACACTACTCTTTCTACACTAATGCATTTCTAACAACACTACTTAAACATGTTAAAGGAACATTAGATGTAGCTTACACTTTAGGCTCTTAAATAAAATGTAACACTTTCTAACTAACACGCTGCAGCTATCTACAGAGTTTTTTAAAAGATAATAAGTAACTAACGCGCTAGATAACTTTTTTAAGCTAATTATACAGCTAACTTATAAAAGCTAGATAATAATAAAAAGTAGGTAATTATTTAGCACATACTTAAGCTAAATGCGCAAGGATTTCCCCCCTAGCTAGCAGCTATAGCTAATATAGCTAATTCTTTACGCGCTAAGCGCAATATAGGCTATATTAGCATAAACTAGCCTAATATGTTTATTAAGTGTTACTTAGAGCTTAAAGTAAAGTTTAAGCGTAAGTATAACTATAAGAGAGCCTTTTATAAGAATCTTATAGTAATTTAAGGCTAGTTTAACTTTATAAAGAATATTAAAGCTAAGTATAGCATCTAGAATAACAACACATACAACTTTAACAAGATAAGGTTTATAATAGGCTAGATATCTACTAGAGCAGTTGTTACAGGTTTAGAGAGACAAGGACAGCTAAAAGCAGTCTAGCTAGGCAACTAGGAGTGGACAACAGCCATCTAGGGCATTAATGCTAAAGGGTAGGCTATTCTGCCTTTTATTATTTTTTAGGGTAGCAACTACCTTTTAAACTAGTACAAGAAGAAAAATCTACTTTAGGATTAAGTTATTGCAATCTCTAAGCGCAGCTAGACTACTAATTAGCTTAGTCTAGACTAGTTAAAGCACTTTAACGCGCATATAAAGAAGCGTACTATTAGCAGCCACTGTCTGCTAGTTATTAACAGCTATAAGAGCTATAACTTACTTTATTTTTAGTAATACTATAAAGATAATAAGATTATTACTATTTACATGCCTTTTTACTTATTACATCTTTTATAGCTACTTAATGTAGGTTATTTTGCTTCTTTAAAAAAAGTGTATAAGTGCTAAGCTAAAAACCTTATGTGTAACTAGATTACTTATATTATAAAAATAAAGTTCCTACTATGCTTTAAAGCAGCTTATAATGCTATAATTACTTTTAGTAATATTTAAAAAGGGTTTTAAGGCGCTAAATTAGTTCCTTTTAACTTATAACAGATTATAATAGGCCTTAATGTAAAGTTGCGCACTTTATTACTACTACTACTTATATACAACAAGCTTTAGCAGTTGTAAACTTTAAGTAATACTTTAGAACTTAAGTTGTAATTAATGCTTATAAAGATAAAAATTTAAAAGCATATAAATAGTTTACTAACTTCTATAGTTAAGGCGTTTAAGAAGGTTTTAAAGAGGGCAGTAATAATTACGCATAAGCTAGTGTTAGTGTAATAAGAAATTACTAAGCTTTAAGCAGCTAATAAGGCTGCTATGTAACATAAATTGCATAAAAGAAAGCAGATTAAGGCAGAAAGGACCTTAATAATTTAGAAAGGCCTACACTTAACAGCTTTAAAGGAGTTTAGAGCGCGCAGTAACAGGAAGAAGGTAAAGAAGCAGGTGCAAGCTAAAGTAGGTGAGCTATCCTAAAGGCGCTGCAGACAGTGTAATTAGACTAGGCATAACGCGCAAACATGTAAGCAAGAAGCAGAAGTAGTATCTAAATAATATTCTAGGCTGTACTGTACTATATAGTGCTAGAGCAGGTTGTTATAGGCTATAATAGAGTTTGTTAGGGTGGGGTCTTGGCAAAATTGAGCGACTTGGGTGTGTGAGCGACTCGCCTATGAAGTACGTTAGTTATGTATAAAGTTTTTAGCTTAGCGCCTATACGCTTTTTTTAAAGAAGTAAAACAACCTACATTAAGTAGCTGTAGAAGGTGCAATAAGTAAAAAAGTATATAAATAGTAATAATTTTATTATTTTTATAGTATTACTAAAAATAAAGTAAGTTATAGCTTTTATAGCTATTAATAACTAGCAGACAGTAGCTACTAACAGTACACTTCTTTATATGCATGTTAAAGTGCTTTAACTAGTCTAGACTAAGCTAATTAGTAGTCTAGCTGCGCTTAGAGATTATAATAACTTAATCCTAAAGTAGATTTTCTTTTTTATACTAGTTTAAAAGGTAGTTGCTACTCTAAAAGATAATAAAAAGTAGAATAGCCTACTCTTTAGCATTAATGCCCTAGATAGCTGTTATCTACTTCTAGTTGCCTAGCTAGACTGCTTTTAGCTGTCCTTGTCTTTTTAAACCTATAATAACTGCTCTAGTAGATATCTAGCCTATTATAAACCTTATCTTATTAAAGTTGTATGTGTTGTTATCCTAGATGCTATACTTAGCTTTAATATTCTTTATAAAGTTAAACTAGCTTTAAATTACTATAGGATTTTTATAAAAAGCTTTTTTATAGTTATACTTATACTTAAACTTTACTTTAAGCTTTAAGTAACACTTAATAAACATATTAAGCTAGTTTATGCTAATATAGCTTATATTATGCTTAGCGTGTAAAAAATTAGCTATATTAGCTATAGCTGCTAGCTAGGGGGGAAATCCTTGCGCATTTAGCTTAAGTATGTGCTAAATAATTACTTACTTCTTATTATTATCTAGCTTTTATAAGTTAGCTGTATAATTAGCTTAGAAAAGTTGTCTAGTGCGTTAGTTGCTTATTATTTTTTAAAAGACTCTGTAGATAGCTGCAGCGTGTTACTTAAAAAGTGTTGTGTTTTATTTAAAAGCCTAAAGCATAAGCTGCATTTAACATTCCTTTAACACATCTAAGTAGTGTAGTAGAGTCTTAGTAAAAGTAAGCAACTTAGGTGTGTAAGCAACTCGCCTATGAAGTACGTTATAGTAAATAGCTAATTAGCAGTAATAGTGTTAATAAAAATAGTAAGTAAATTAAGCTTTAAAAGTATAAGTATTTATATTTAATTTTTTTTAGATAGTATTTAATACTAATTTACTATAGCTTTTAAGTATGTTACATATAATTTAAGCTATAAACTTATTAATGCTTTTAATAATATAAACTTTTTCTTTACTAAGTAAAAAAATTAATAGAAATTCCTTTGTTAGATTAAAGTACTGTTTCTAGGCTTCCTAAGATAAATGATGGGTTTGGATATGATGTATGGGATGATTGATTGATTGTATTGATTTATTGATCCTTTTTCTGCTCTACTTGTGTTGCTCGGCCTTTTGTTTTGCCGATCCGAGTCCCTCGCGCACTTGCCCTATGCGCGACCAGCTTGCAAAGTGCTGCAATTTGCTGCAACATGCAGCAATTTGCAGCAACATACTGTTCGAGCTTATTGCTCGTACTATGTAGCAGCTTTCGTCAAGCGTTCCTCCTGTCTTGACAGTAGGTGCGCATATCTGACATCCTTACTACTGTTACGGTCTACGGTTGGACCAGCGTAACCCCACCAGCAGTGCTCCACAATCTAGCTGGATTGGGACAGGGCTCGCTTACAAACCAGTTAAAGGACGTGGAGGCAGCACAGATGCCAGGAGACATGGAAGAGTGCATTGTCTAATAGGAAGGCAGGCCGCAAATTTAGGGAGTTTAAAGGAGCCCAAGGGAGCCCGCAGGAGCCTCCTTAGCGAACTCCCATGAACTCCCGCCAGCTCCCCTTAGCATCCCCAGCACATGTATATAGTTCCTACATTAAACAACCTTTAGAAGGTGTGTTTAATGTTTAGTTTATTCTTTACATAGACTAAGTAGCATTTAGCTTTCTAAAGAGCTGTAATACTATTTGTATATCTTGCACTATATATACCTCTAACCCTGTCCCACAAGGACTGTTTGACCCCGGCCTCCCTACTGCTGCACATAGGGCAAACCACAATCCAGTCACTCTACCCTTCTCTATTAGCCTAATAGCCTGTACGTAGGACTGTACACCCTACTGGATTAGCCTCTACCACCTGTCCTACTTTCCCCTTAGGAATATTAAAAGACCTAAGTGCTTCTTTAAAGCAAGAATTATAACATTAAACACTACTCTCTCTAAAAAGTATAGTAACTTTACAACATAATTTAGACTCTAACATAGCCTACACTACACTATCTAGATCTACAGAAGTTTCTACCTAAAGTAAAGCTGTCCTTATAGAACAGATTAACTTAATTTAGGATAACATTAAAAAACTCTAGCAGATTAGTAATAAAGTTAGCAAATTATTAAAACTTAAGCAGAAAATAGCTAACTTCTGTAAAGAAAAAACTATAAATTTATAAAACCCTCTGCCTTTTATTAACCCCTATAAAGCTACTACTTAAGCCTACTAAATACATAAATTATAAGTAGAATTAGCAAAAGTTTAAAATATCTTAATAGATAGAGCAAGTGTTGCAGCTAAAAAGGCTTTAAGACTAGCCCTTTTTAAGCCTTTTAAAAAATTACTAAAGGACCTTTAACTATTCTTTACTAAATGCTACCTTTATATGTAATATAATAAAAGAGCATTTTAGACTAACATAGAAATAATCTTTTAAATAAGACTACACTTAGAAGGCCCCTTTATAATCTAGTTCTAACTCTATGCTAATAATTAGATAAACTTTTAAGCTAATAGCGCACTACTTAACTCTAAAACAGAAAAAGTATTTAGTAGTGTTAAAAATTTTAAATTAGCCTTATTAGCTATCTATAGGACCTTAGATAAAAAAAGAATTGCAGCTAACAGACTAGACAATATAAAATAAGGTAGCAGACTAGTCTAAAACTATGCAGCACGCTTTAGGGAACAAATAGCTATCTGCAGATAGAACAACTAGAAGGCCCTATGCTGCATGTTTTATAACAGACTAAATAACAAAGTAAAAGATAAGTTTATGTACATAGACTAACTAACTACTCTTAAAGACTATATTAAAAAAGTAATAACTTATAACAACTATTATAAGAAATGTAAAAGAGAAAAAAAATTAAAAAAAACCTTCTAAAAGCTAGAATTTCTCCTTAAAAAAAAAAGCTTTTATAATATAATAAAAAGCTAATAGACCTTAGTTATGTAAAGCATATATAAAGCCTCTTCTTAAAAAAGAGTTAAGTTCTAGGACATAATAGGCTACCTTTAACAAAGGAATAATAAAAATAGCTTAAGGACAAGGCCTGCCTAAACTATAAAAAAGTAGGATATTTCTACTAAAATTACTTAAACTTCTAGAAAGGGGAGAATAAAAATACTACTATAATAATAAAAGCTATTACTGCTAAATATAGCCTTATAAATAAGAAAATATAAAAAAGACTAAATAACAGACTTTACTAGTAATATAAAAAAAACTACTCTTTAAACAACTGCCCTAAACTATATTAGAAGGTAGTTATTTAAAATTTTAGTAGCTTTAATACAGTATTATAAGACCTTATAATTTTTAAAAAATACAGAAAAGAAACTTAGATCTTAGAATATATTATAAATGTTTAGAAAAAAGAAAAACAGTTTCCTCTTTAAGACTAAACTCTTAGTACTTTAGCAAAAGAACTGTTCTAATAGTTTTAGAAATGTAAGTGCTAGAAGTGCAGGTTATAACATAACTACCTAAGTAATTATATAGTCTTACTTTACTAAATAAACATTAGTAACAACTACTTAACATTTAACATTATATAAAGAATAGCTAAAGTTAAATATAACATTATAAATAAAAAAGAGTAATAGTAATTTTTTACTAAAATTAAAGATTAAAAGCTAGAATAGCTAGGTAAACCTACTAAGTTTAAAGTACTATAACTAGCGCCTAAAAAACCTAAGACACTGCTCCTAAGCTTAGTAATCTCTAGAAAAGCTCTTATAATATAACAGAACTATAAATAATGTGTTCTTTACAGAAGTAGTAGCTACAGCACTAACAGTTGCTAATAGAAAAAGCACCTTATATAATTAGTATAAACAAAAGAATATTCTTAGTAAACTTAAGAAAGTCCTCTTAACACATTACATAGACTAGATAAGTGTCTATACCCCTAGTACTAGTGCACATAACAATACTATGTTAAACACTAGAACAATAAGCATTAAGCAGAATAGTGGCCTATATAAAAGAGGAACTATAATAGTTGTCTATAGCAAGGAACAGCCTTAGCCTGTAAAACTATAAATTGTTACACTTATTAGATAGCTCCTCCCTATAAACAAAAAGCATAGATAAAGTGTAATAAATAAGAAAATTATAAGTTCTACTACTTTTAGTAAAAAGTAGTAAGAAAAGAAGACTATCTAATATTACATTACTTAGTTAAAGATTATAAATGTAAAGTAGCTAACTACTGTAACTAAGAACATTAAATTTATAAAAAAAGAAAAGATAAATTTAATAATAATCTATAAAATATTAACTTTTACTTTTTTTTTAATAAAGAAGTTAAATATAACATATTAGCAGTAATTACAGTAAAATAAGGGGCTAGACACAGCCTAATAACTACCTTTACATATAAAGGATGCCTTAGGCTAGCCCTTATAGATAGTAGATGCACCTTTACTGTAATAAATAAGGATTAAGTAGATAAATAAAGTATACTATTCTACATAAAAAAAAACCTATTTAAGGTAACCTTTACTAACACATTATTAATTAAATACAGCAGAGGATAAATTAACCTAGAAACTTATAAAAAAGACCTTAAAACACTAAACATAAAAGATTAAAGGTCTATAAATATACTTAAGCTAAAAGGTAAATATAATGTAATTTTAGGCTATAACTAGCTTAGAACATATAACTTTGTAATTAATTAGAGAACTATAACTATAGAAACTCTTAACAACTACGCATACATAACTTAGTTAGCATGCTATAACAATAGATGCCTAGTCTATAAATAAGCAAAGCAAGGTAGTAGTTACTACTCTAAGAAAAAAAAACTTTAGAAATTTCCCTACTAAGAGCTAGAAGCTTAGGCAATAAAAATAATAAAAAAAAAGCTTAAAAAAGTCTCTTATAAAGAAATTAAAGTAGACAAAAATGTAGAATAAATTAGTGTTATCTAAACCTAGAATAAAGGTTATATCCTAACTAAGTATAAGAATTACAAAGACATGTTTAAAACACTAGAAGACCTAAAAAAACTACTACTACATTAGCCTTAGAATTATGCTATTAACTTAATAAAAAATTACAACCTAAAAACACATAGGCTTTGTCTCTTAACTAGAGTATAGAAAAAAGCTTTGTAAGAATACATTAATAAGATGCTAGCATAAGGCTATATCTAAGAAAGCTACAGCCCTGTAGCTTTAGCAGTAGTTTTTATAAAAAAAAAAAAGAAAAGATCTAAGTTTATTAGAACTATAAGACCTTAAATAATAACATAGTCTAAGATTAGTTTTCTCTACTAATTATATAAAACATTATAAACTAATTAAAAGGAACCTAGTACTTTATAAAATTTAATGTATAGAACAGATTTAACAAGATAAGGATATAAAAAGAAGATAAGTAGCTTACAGCATTTAGGACCCTATAAAGACTTTATAAGTTACTAGTAATGCTATTTAGCCTAATAAATGCCTTAGTAATATTTTAGTAAATTATTAACATAGCTCTTAACCTATACTTTAATGTCTTTACTTTAGTGTATCTAGATAATGTCCTTATCTATTTAAAAGACACCCTAGAAGACTATGTACAAAAGGTATAAAAAGTTTTAGAATAGCTAAGGAAGTATAGACTTTACTTGTAGCTCTTTAAATGCAAATTCTATGTTACTAAAATAAAATACTTAAAGTTTATAATTAACAGAGAAGAAATAAAGATTAACTTAGCTAAAGTATAAAAAGTACTTAAATAGCTAGAACTTATAATAGTTAAGAAAGTAAAAGAATTCCTAGGACTATTAAGCTATGTTAGATAAATAATTAAAAACTATTTAAAAATTACTATACTATTAACAAATGCTATAACTAAGGAACAAGTAATAGTAAAATTTGTCTAGACCCTAGAAATAAATAAAGCATTTATAATGCTAAAACAGGCTATAACAGCTAAACTAGTACTACAGATATACAACCTACAGTTAGATACAAAGATCTACACAGACGCATTCCTTAAAGCTAGTAGGGCTGCGTTTTACTAAAAATAAGAAGACAGAAAATAGCACCTAGTTGCGTACTATTCTGCTAAGTTCTTAGGACCTAAAGCAGGTTATAGTATACCTAACAAAGAGCTAAAAGCAATACTAAATGCTGTAAGGGTATAAGCTACAGAACTGCATAGAATAGTAAAGCTGTTCTATATTATAACTAACTATGTAAACCTAGTTATGTTTTTAACAGTAAAAAAACTCTCTCTAATGCACATAAAATAAGCAATAGAACTTGCCTAGTTTAACTGCATTATTAAGCATGTTCTAGGAATGTAAAACTAGTAAGCTAACACCCTTAGCTAAAGACTAGACTATTTTAATAAAGAAGAGAAAGAAACTAAGAAGTTTACACTTTTTAAGAAAACTAACAAAGGATAGATTTATAATAGGCCTTAACTTATAAAAGAATTCTATATGCTTACAGCTAGTAAGTAGGGATAGAAAAACTTAATTTAAAAATATTATAAATCTTTAATGTTTAAACACCTAGGAAATAGCACTCTTTAGAAAAAACTAAAAGCTGCTATACTACAACAAATACTAAAGGTTAAATAGTTATGCATAGAGGTACTCTAAGAATATAACACTTGTAATAAAAATAATTTATAAAGGCATAAGGCCTATAGATACCTTTAATTAATTAAAGCACTAAAACTACTATAGATAATAATTATAATAAACTTTATTACAGAATTACCCCTGTCTAAAGAACTAGGGACAGACAGGATGTGCAACATAATTAACGTACTTCATGGGCAAGTTGCTTACACACCTGAGTCGCTCACTTTTGCCAAGACCCCACCAAACCACCCTTCCTACACTAATGCATTCCCCACAACACTACTTAGACGCGCTAAAAGAACGTTAGATACAGCTTACGCTCTAAGCTTTTAAATAAGACATAAAACTCTTAAAGAAATGTGCTATAGCTATGTGCAGGGTCTTATAAAAGACAACAAATAACTATAGCGCTAGACAACCTTTACAAGCTAATTCTACAGCTAAATTACAGAGGCTAGGCAATAAAAAGGAGCAAGTAATTGTTAAGACTATACTTAAGCTATATGCGCAAGGAATTTCCCCTTAGATAGCATTTATAGCTAATATAGCTAATTCTTTACGCGCTGAGCGTAATCTAGGCCATGTTTGCATAAACTAGCCTAGTACATTTATAAAGCGTTATTTAGAGCTTAAAGTAAAGTTTTAAGCGCAAGTATAGTTAAGAGATATCTAGCTAATTATAAACCCTGTCTTGCTAAAGTTGTACGTGTTATTATCCTAGATGCTATACTTAGCTTTAATATTCTCCACAAGGCTAAACCTGCCCTAAATTACCCTAGAACTCTCGCAGAGGGCTCTCTTATAGTTATACTTACGCTTAAATGTTACTTTAAGCTCTAAATAACGCTTTACAAACGTACTAGGCTAGTTTATGCAAACATAGCCTAGATTACGCTTAGCGCGCAAAGAATTAGCTATATTAGCCACAAATGCTATCTAAGGGGAAATTCCTCGCGCATATAGCTTAAGTATAGTCTTAATAATTACCTGCTCCTTTTTATTGCCTAGCCTTTATAATTTAGCTGTAGAATTAGCTTGTAAAGGTTGTCTAGCGCTGTAGTTATTTATTGTCTTTTACAAGACCTTACATATAGCTATAGCACATTTCTTTAAGAGTTTTATGTCTTATTTAAAAGCTTAGAGCGTAAGCTGTATCTAATGTTCTTTTAGCGCGTCTAAGTAGTGTTGTAGGGAATGCATTAGTGTAGGAAGGGTAGTTTAGTGGGGTCTTAGCAAAAGTAAGCAACTTAGGTGTGTGAGCAACTCGCCCATGAAGTACGTTATAGTAGCCTTAGATAAAACTACTAAATACCTACACACCTAGCCCTTAAAAAAAATAATAATAGCTAAAGAATTTATTTATAAATTAAAACAAAATGTAATATTAGTATATAAATGCCCTAAAATTATTATCTTTAACTAAGATAAACTGTTTACTAGCAGTTTCTAAAAAGTAGCAATGCAGCACCTTAGCATAGCGCACAAGCTATTAACAGCCTACCACCTACAGATAAATAGTTAGACTAAAAGAGCAAACGTAGAGGTAGAAAAATACTTAAGAAAGTACATCTTCTACACTTAGAATAATTAGGCAGAATAGCTCTTAATAGCACAACTAGCTATTAATAACATAGAGTTAGCCACAACAAAAAAGACACTATATAAGGCTAATTTTAGATATAATCCCTACTTTGCATTGCACAGAAATTAACCTATAGACCTACAAAAGTTAATAGATTAGCTAATAGACCTACGCTAGATACATAAAAAATTAGCTATAAAAGCTAGGTCTAGTAGAGAAATAATAGAGAAATACGTAAACAAGTTATAACAAATAGGACTAGAGATCTACCTAGAAGACTATGTGTATCTTAACATAAAAAACCTTAAAATACCTTAACTCTCTAGGAAGCTAGCAGAAAAAAAGATAAAACCTTATAAAGTCCTTTAAACCTAACAAAATAACTGCAAGCTTAAGCTTCTTCTGCATATAAAAATACACTTATAGTTTTACATCTCTAGATTAGAAAAAGCACCTAAGGAAGTCCCCTTATCTACTTAGGGATAAAAGGACAAAGAAATAGAATATAAAGTTAAGCGCATTATTAGTAATTAAAAAAATTAAAAAGAATTTCTAGTAAAATAGAAAAGGTAGCTTACTAGTAAAAATACATAAGAGCTAGCTAAGAATTTAAGAAACGCGTAGCTAAAAGTACAAAGGTACCTTTAGGCTTGTTTAAAAGAAACTAGCTAGGCAACAAAGCACTTATCTTAAAAGGAAAGACTACGTTATTACTAGATAGCAGCAGCCTTTAGAAATAAGTCTTAGCTAATAATAGTTAAGGAGGGGAATAGCCCTTTACTTTAGCCTTAAGAGCTTCTATCTTGTCTAAGGAGGATAGGTCCCCCTCTAAATATTTTACATAACAAGCCTCTAGCAGATCTAATAACCTTTAGATATAATCTTATCTAAAACGCTCTCTATCTATTGCCCTTAGCATCTTCTTTTGTAAGCAGAGCTGTTCCTAGTCCTGCGCCTACTGCTTCTCTAGTAGGAGGCGCTTACAGGCTAGCTGCTTCTCTAGTAGGACACACTTACAAGCCTTTGCAGCAGAGGCTTTCTAAAGTAGTGTCTCTCTCTCTTTCTCTAGGCAATCCTACGTAGCATTAGAAATAAAGGTGTTATATTTACTATGCTTTTATACACATTTAACGCACTTATCTAAGGATAAAGTTAACACATAAAATAACCTAAAAGATTAGCAAGCGCTGCAGGGCCTTATCTTTATCTAATAAAAAGGATTAAAATAAAGGGCAACATAAGGATAATAAGATAAACAGGACTAATAAGCTATTTAGTATAAAAAGGATAAATGTTAGAAACGCTTTCTAGTAAGAAGGCACTTACTTTATAAATAAACTTGTACTAACACAGTTGTGTGAGCAGAGCGGCAAGGACGCTGCTAGGGAGAGGGGGCAGCGTGTTACAGTCTACAGTTAGACTAGCGTAACCCCACTAGCAGTGCTCCATAATCTAGCTAGATTAGGACAGGGCTTGCTTACAAACTAGTTAAAGGACGTAGAGGCAGCACAGATACTAAGAGACATAGAAGAGTGCATTGTCTAATAGGAAGGCAGGCCGCAAATTTAGGGAGTTTAAAGGAGCCTAAGGGAGCCTGCAGGAGCCTCCTTAGTAAACTCTTATAAACTCCTGCTAGCTCCCCTTAGCATCCCTAGCACATGTATATAGTTCCTACATTAAACAACCTTTAGAAGGTGTGTTTAACATTTAGTTTATTCTTTACATAAACTAAGTAGTATTTAGCTTTCTAAAGAGCTATAATACTATTTATATATCTTGCACTATATATACCTCTAACTCTGTCCTACAAGGACTGTTTAACCCCAGCCTCCCTACTGCCGCATATAGGGCAAACTATAATCTAGTCACTCTACCCTTCTCCATTAGCCTAATAGCCTGTACGTAGGACTGTACACCCTACCGGATTAGCCTCTACCACCTGTCCTACTTTCCCCCTAGGAATATTAAAAGACCCGAGTGCTTCCCCGAAGCAAGGATTGTAACAACTACATAAAAAAAAAAAAAAGAAATAAGAAGTAAAATAATAATAATAATAATTTATATTAAGCAGATTATATTATTACTTAATAGTGTTTTAAACCTTATTATAGCTGCATTATTATACTGCTAGGCTAAGTAAACACTTTTTTTATTTTTTATTTTCTTTATGTATTTTGTTATTAGGAGTACTTTAATTATTATAAAATAAGTTAAGAAGGTTATTAGATTTGTATTTTATTAGGTTTATATAGCGTCTGTAGGGCATTAGCATAAGATTCCCCTTTTTAACATCTCTTTATAGGTGGGGTGGATGACCTTAGGACGTCACTGCAAACAGGCTTTAGTAGGGAATAAGTCTAGCCTAGCTCTAACTATTAAATATACAGAATTTAATATAATAATCTCTTCTTTAATTAAACGTGTTTAAAACTGCTTTATAACTAGTCTAGGACTAATTTATAGTTAGTCTAGAACTGGTTTACAGCTAGTCTAGGACTGGTTCACAGTTAGTCTAGAACTAGTTTACAGCTAGTCTAGGACTGGTTTATGTAACGATCCTCATGAATCGTTCCATCTCGGATGGCCCGGAAGGCCCCCGTATCGGCCCCGACCTCGACCTGGCCCCGACCCCTGCTGTTACCCCTATTCCCTCATGTATTTAGTCGCACCTCGCCCCTGTAGCTAGCTCAGTAGTTTTCTGATATCCTACATACAAGGCCTATAGGTGTTATTAGTATTCCTAGGTCTCTAAGTCCCCACGCACTCCTATATGCCTCTAAGTGGATTTATACTGCATTTAGACCTATTGTCTTGCCTGCGCTGTTACATTATATTAGAAAACTTGCTTTTACTAGTAACAGCCTTATAATAATATTGCATTAATTGTTTGTTTAACTATGTCTAAGCCTAAGACGCGTCTAATTTAGTTTAGGTTGCAATCTTTTACACTGTTACATTAAATTACTTAGTCTATAGACTAGATCCTATTAACCTCTAGTTAACTAAAGCCTTTAGGTTTAGAACTTTCTATCCCCTGTAATTAGAATTGCCTTTAGAAAAGTTGCATAGAGGCGCTAAGGTAGAAACTTAAAGACTACTAATAACTTATTAGAATTAGAGGCAACTGCTAATGTCTAACTAACTACTCTCTAACTTTAGAGTTAAAGCACGCTTTAGGCAAGGCAAGCCCTTAGAGTTAATAAACAATCTATGTTAACAGCTAAACCTGCTTTAGCAGGACCTAAAGCTAGCCCCACCTGATTCAGACTTAAGCCACAGCAACATGTCCTAATAGACCTTAATTAACTACTAAATCACCCCTAATAATGCCTTAAATTATCCCTGCTATGTTAATAGCAGGGGACCTTTTAGGCACCCCTAATAATGCCTTAAATTATCCCTACTACTTTAATAGCAAGAGACCTTTAAGGCACCCCTAATAATACCTAAATGTTACCTTACTAAACGCACGCTAAAGATTAATAACTGCACAGATAGCAAGGAACAATTAGTAAGCCTTAATTATTAACAGGCTGCGCATCTATACAGATCACTATTAGAGCAGGCACACACGCATGGCGTTTAGTTTAGAGGACACTGCTAGCAGTGCGGAGGAATAATTTAGAGCAAGGACACCTAGCTGAATTAGACTAGTTTTAGTTCAAGGAGGCAGAGGACATAACAGCAATACTTTGTACTATAATTACTACTAATAGGGACTATCAGTCTACAGAGGGGGGGGGTAGTGTAACAATCCTTATGAATTGTTCCATCTCAGATGGCCCAGAAGGCCCCTGTATCAGCCCCGACCTCAACCTGGCCCCGACCCCTGCTGTTACCCCTATTCCCTCATGTATTTAGTCGCACCTCGCCCCTGTAGCTAGCTCGGTAGTTTTCTAATATCCTACGTACAAGGCCTATAGGTGTCATTGGTATTCCCAGGTCTCTGAGTCCCCACGCACTCCCATATGCCTCTGAGTGGATTCATACCGCATTCGGACCCATTGTCTTGCCTGCGCCGTTACAGTTTACAGCTAGTGTAGGATTAGTTTAAAACTAGTTCATATATAGTCTAGGACTAGTTCATAACTAGTCTAGGACTAGTTTACAGCTAGTGTAGGATTAGTTTAAAACTAGTTCATATATAGTCTAGGACTGGTTCATAACTAGTCTAGGACTGGTTCACAGCTAGTTTAGGACTGGTGTCAGATTGAAGCACTGTTTCTGGGCTTCCTGAGATGAATGATGGGTTTGGATGTGATGTATGGGATGATTGTTGATTGTGTTGATTTATCGATCCTTTTTCTGCTCTACTCGTGTAAAGATGGGATGGTAAGTAGCACGGATAGCACTGAGAGCAAGCTTTCGGAGAAAGATAGGAGTGTATTGTAAGAGAGACGAATCGCTGCCAAGCTTCGCTTGTCAGGATTCATGCTTATATACAAAGCACAGGTCATACGACCTCCAAACAGGTCAGGTGAGGCCATACTGGCCTGTTCTGGGACATCCGGCCTTACATTATCCCCCCTCATAGTAGTCCTACAACTTAGAGGATAGAACAGATAACAATAGGCCTAAGTGGCATAAGAAAGTGTCACATAATGCCCTAAAGACTTGCTCCTGCCTATTTTAGTTAATTCCATGCAAGTTCATTTAAAAATGACCTAGAGTCATTAGGTGAAGGTGAAGTAAAAGTACAGAGTAAAAGTGAAGGTAAAATAGCGGTATATCTCACGCTGATGGAGTAGCGGTCAGGACGGTATATATAGGGTCCAACTGTCCTAGAAATCCATCTCCTTTACACCTCTGCCCTCTCCACAGCTTAGAATTTAGAAGATTCTAAACTTTTTAAGGTGAGTACATTCTAAGCCACTCTGGCGCAATCTAGCGCGAAGGGGTGCTAACGAGCTTCAATAGTCCCATCCTACCCCGCTCGCGCCCGCCCGTCGCCTAATCCGCTCTTAGCTCCTTCCCTTGTGCTTAACTTCACTTAACAACCCTAAAATAGACCTCTGCAGCCTACTCTGTTGCAATCTAGCTATAGTTTCCCTTAAGGAAGATTAATTAGCCTCTGCTAACGTAAACTCGCGCTCTAACAACCCTTACGTCTAATGCGTTAACAAAATGTCCCGCGAGGGCATTATAGACAAGAGTGGTGGCTGTTATATGCTTATAGACAACAAGTTGCGTTGTGGCATAAAGGAAGAGGGAATTAAGTACACTAAGTGTGCTTATTGCCTTAAATCTAGTAAGAAGTGCTTTAAGGTGCGTATTCTGGCTCCTTCTGGCGTATTTACGCGCAGTCTGTCCACGCTGACCCTAGATAGCTCCCTGTCACCTTTAAACCTAAATGACAGGCTCTTAAGAACGCCGTGCTTAACGTTTTGGCCCCTGTTAATCTACTTAACCCTGCTTAGTTAGCGCAGGCTAACGCGACAGTTATGTCGCAGGCAAACACTATTATTTAGTTCCTTTAGGCGTAAGTCTTCCTGTTGCAGCATAATCTAGCTTAATTAGCCCTGTTCTGGCTCTTAATAGTTCACAGCAAAAACAAAATCCTGTATGACGACCATCTGTACGCGCACAGTGGCGTCATGGGCAAAATTGCTGAGACTGGAGTTGTTTTTAAGAAGCGCGCCCGCTCCAAAGCTAATATTGCTAAGAAAGAGGAGAAAAAGCGCAAGGCGCTTAAGAAGAACTCTAATAAGGACAAAGCCGCAATAACTCTATCTAAGAAGGTAGGTGTGTGCTATTCTTGACTATTCTAGCGCTAACTAGCACAATAGAAGAAATATAGTGTTAAAGGTGTCTGTGTTACTAAAGCTAAGCAATGTTGTCGCGTTAATGCTGCTAAAGCTGCTAATGCAATCCGCCGCGTCTCTAAAGAGCACAATAAGGCTAACAATATTAGGAACAAGGCTAGTTAGGATTGAACCTTAGCTAAAAAGAGGTGGCTAACTAGGTACAATAAGAAACATCCTAATAGTTGTTCTGCTGTCGCAAATTCACCCACAGAGGACCTTAATGTCTAATCTAGGGCCCCGATGGCACAATCTGGTGTGATCTGGCGCATCCCATGGTGAAAATGGTCAAGAATGCATAGTACAGTGTGGTTTTAGGTTCTTTGGCTTAAGCTTCTTTCTTCTTTCCTTAATAGGGTTAAATACCCTTGCATTGTGTCCCTTAGACTTAAAGTGCAACTGTCTTAGTAGTAATGGATTAATCTGCCTCTAGCTTGCTTGCTTTGCGGCTCTTTTGTCCTAAAAATCCTGGAAAGTCCTGCTAGACTCAAACTCTGCCTTTTTCTCGCTGGTATGGGTTGTTCTAGGCCAGAATGTTTGTTTCTTCCACACAATAGATTTCCCTAGGTTAAAATAACCCTCTTCTTAACTCTAGCGAGCTATTCTATGCTAGAACAGCCTCACTTAGTCTAACTAAGGAATCTTGGGTCTAAATAGGCTATGTTGTCTTCCTATTCCTATAGCGCTATTAAACACCTCTTGTTAAAAAAACCTTAAGCAAGAAAAAAACAAGGTAAAGGTAGCTATACTTAATCTGTTAAGTTACTTCCCCTCTTCTAAGAAGTTTAACCTAAACTGGCATAATTTAATCTTTTGCCATGTATTCCTCTGCTCTTCTAGAACGCTTTTAATGCGTTTAAGCTAATGTTAGGTCTAGGTTCCTATAAGTTCTCCTTAGATAGATAACCTTCCTATTTTATAAGATATTCTTATACTCTAACTAAATTCTGTCTCTAGTTAAGTATTTTCTCCACATAGTACACATTATCCCCTATGGCGCGTAGAGTGTCCACAATTAGTTCTAATTGCAACTTAAGACGCCCTTTCTGGGTATATAGCTCTAAAAGTGAGACATGGAACACTAGATAAACTTCTTCTAGATTAGGTAGGTCTACTTTGTACGCCTCTGCGCTAATCTAGGCTACAACTTTCCCTAGTTCTAAGAACTTCTAGTCTAACTTCTTCTTTAGCCTTGTTAATTTTATGTGTCTATTAGAGACTAATACCTTGTCTCCTACTTGCAGCTATATATGCTTCTGTTGTTTGTTTGCATACTTCTTTTAATACGCATTTGCAGCAACAATTTTCTGGCGGCATTCTAACTGTAGAGCAAGTGCTTTCGCGGCAACTCTGTTTGCTATGTGCGATTCCCCCCGACCCAGGGGTTCTCTGGGCCAATCTGGCCCTCTTGGGTTCGCTCTGTGGTATGCTTGGAAAGGAGTAACTCCTGTGGTCGCGTGTACGCTATTGTTGTACGCAAACTCTGCTATTAGCAACCACATCGCCTAATTATCTTGTTCTAGGCAACAGTAACATCTAAGGTACTGTTCTAGGGTTTAGTTTTGTCTTTCAGTCTGCCCATCTGTCTTAGGATAGTAGGCTGACAAGAGAATTCTTTGCGTGCTAAGATAGTAATAAAAACTATCCTAGTACTTTAAGTTTATTATTAGCCCTTAATTAAAGACAATGTTCTTTAGAACTCTATAAAGGCAAACAACTTCTCTTAACTAAACCTTTACTAGGTCTAAAGCCTCCTAATTAGCTCTAGCTGGCACGTAGTGGGCTATCTTAGTAAGACAGTCCACTATCACAAGGATTGCATTATATACTAACCCTAAGTATTTACAAGGGGGCAGCTGCGTTATAAAATCCATCGTGACATCCTGCTAGGGCCTATTAGGCGGTGGCAAAGGGTGAAGGAGCCCATATGGGCGGTGTTGTAGAGCCACTAATTGTCTGCACCTTAGGCAGTTATTACAGTACGCCTTTACGTCCTTCCTAAGCCCTTTCTAATTATATTAACACATAATCTTTTTAAGCGTCTTTTTTACACTAAAGTAGCCTGCTAATAGGCTGTTATAGCACTTCTAGAACGCTTCTGCCTTCTCTTAGTCTATTATTAAGGTCTTTCTTCCTGTATTAGCTATAGCATGTTGTTTTAGCTTATTCTAGGGATAAGTGTCTTTGTTAAGGTTCTCTTTGTCCTTTGTTTTACTCTTAGTGTCTAATAAGTCTGTTTTGTTATAGTCTTCTCTAATACCTAACATAAGGTTCTTATTGTTGTCCTTCTCTAGTTCTTTGCCTATAGCTCTTTTAGGATCTAGCTGTTTTAGCCCTTGTTCTCTTTTTAAGGCAGTCCTTAGCTAAGCCTAAAGAATTTTAAGAATGTGTAATAGCTATAACTATTAATTCCTTATTATAATCTTATTAATTTAAGAGGTCGCGCATGTCTATTACATACACTGCATTCCTCTTCTAGGAAGGCTGTTATAACTCCTTAATATAGTTAAGTCTTCTTAAGGGTCTATCTGCTAGGTTTAGCTTCCCTAGACAGTGTGTGATAATAAAATTATATTCTGTCATCCTTTTATAGGCTTAGACTTGCTAGTAGTTTAAGGTTTTAGTTTCTATAAACTAGCAAAGATTATTGTAGTCTATAAAAAGTTTAAACAGTAGACCCTAAAGGTAATGTTGCTAATGTGCTAAACTTTTATTAATAGCAAGCAACTCCTTGTTATAAGTATTATAATTATACTTAGCTTTGCTTATCTTTTTTAAGAAAAAGCTAATTAGCCTCTATTAGGCCCCTCTAGTCTTATCTAAGACTAATTAGCTTAAAATGCTATAAATTACACCCCCTAAGGCGTTAACCTTTACCTTAGTTTTCTTATTAGCATTAAAATAAGCTAATATAGAAACCTTAAGGAATAAGTTTTAGAGCTTTTAGAAGGCTGCTTTGCCTTTAGAACTAATATTAAGCTTCTAACTTTCTTCCTACCTTTACTCTTAACTACCCTTTGCTGCGTCTAGGCCCTTCTAGGTTAGCTTAGTAAGGGGCAGGGTAATTAGGGAGAAGTTAGCAATAAACTGCCTATAGTAGTTTATAAACCCTATAAAAACGCGAATATCCTAAACAGTCTTTGGCATTAGCTACTCCTAGATTGTCTTAATCCTTAAAGGGTTAACTTTAACTTCTTCTAGGTAAACTATGTACTCTAGGTACTTAGTCTCCTGTGTGTAAAATTTGCACTTACTAAGTTTTAAGAAAAGCTTTGCTTTATGTAATTTCTGCAGCACCTTCTTAACGCAAACAACTTGTTCCTCTTCTATGTTAGAATAGACTAGAATATTGTTAAGGTACATAATACACGTTACATTAACTAACCCTGCTAGGGCCTAGTTAATATAAGCCTAGAAAGCTGCAGGAGCATTAGTAAGACTAAAAGGCACAACCTAGTACTTAAAATAACTATATTAAGTCTAGAATGCTGTCTTCCACTTATCTCCCTTGCAAATATGTAACATATAGTACGCATTACAGATATCTAGCTTTGTATACTACTTTGCCTTCCTAAGTCTTTTAAGAGATTCTAAGATAAGTGGCAGTAAGTAATAATTTTTTATTATAATCTAGTTTAGGCCTTTATAATCTATATAGAGCTTTAACCCTTTATCTTTCTTCTTTGCAAATAGGATTAGAGCTTCTGTAGAAGACTTAGACCTCTAAATCCACCCTCTCTGCAGATAATTATTAATATATTTGTGGAGATGCTGTAACTTATACTCTAACAAGTTATACAGTAGTTAGTAAGGAGGCTTTGTCCCTTCCTCTAGCTTAATAGCTAGATCCTGCGGGCTATGCAGTGGTACTTCTAACATCTTGTTAGACTTAACCACGTTTGCATATTCTTTGTACTCTGGTCTTAACTTAAGCTCCACAGGTCCTAAAGAATCTTTAGTGTTATTAGACAGCACGCTGCAGACGTAGACATTTGTATTAGGACTCTATATAGTTTGCTTAAACTCTGCTGTGTCTTCTAAGGCCACCTTAGCGTACTTTAGCACACTATAGTCCTTTACGCCCCTAAACAACATACGTCTTGTATAAAAGTTTAGCTTTAGATTAAACTAATTAATCTAAGGTAAACCTAAATATATTAAGGGTCCCTTTAGGTCTGTCACCACAAATAGCACCTTATAAGTCTGGACCCTTTCTTGGGAGTCCACAATCTTCATGTTTGCAACCGTGAAGCCGTAGACAGCGAAGTCCGATCTATTAGGTGCCTTCGGAAAGACACCCAGCAGGGGCTCAATCTCGAGATCCTGCTCCTTAGCTATTGTAGCAGACAGGACGTTTAATTCAGCTCCTCTGTCTACTACAGCCTAAAGGTCTTCTAATAACCCTATGCTTACTGTCACTAACAATAAGGTTAACCTCTTTAGGTATAACAAGTCCTGAAGGTTTCTAAGCTCCTTTTTGTTGCTTACTAGGGCAATATAGGCTAGGAAGAAGAAGCTTAGTTCTTCTAGCCTTGCCCTTTTCCCTTCTGCTTATTCTTGTTAGACTTGTCCTTGTCTTTGTCCTTTGTAGGACAATCTAGGGAAATATGACCTAGCTGCTTGCAATTCTAGCAAGTAACCTCTGTCCTGTTAGATTTCTGCCTTCTTCTAGCCCTTTTTTAGCTTAGAGGCCTTCTTTATTCCTTTTTAGGCTTCTTTGGGTCCTTATTAGCTAGAGGTGAGGTAGAACGCCTCTGTGTTCCCTTCTTCTTTGACTTCAGCCCTTTTCCCTTCTGCAGGCGGCGGTAGGATATGTTGCTCTGCTCTTCCACCTAAGCTAGCGTCTCTTGCTCACTTTGTAGGATATACGTCAGATCACGCTTAATCTCGTCAGATAGCGCGCTACTAAAGTCTGCTGTTATCCTATCTAGGCTCTTCTCATTAACTTCAGTCCACAATGGCCTAAGGTAGGCCAGAAGTTTGGTTAGGGACTAATTAGGTTGTTGTTTGCAGTTCTTTATAGCGTTATAGGCTACCCTTTTTTGTTCTGCTAGGGTACCTAATGCATTAAGCATCTTGTTTTTAAGATCTTGCTATGTTAGTGACCATAATAGGTTAACAAGCTTTAAATAGGTGCAGTGTGTCTCCTATAGTAATTGTAGTGTCTTATTGACGTATTGTAGGCTAAAAGAGATCTTCTGCGATTCTTAAGCAAAGCTTAATAGACTCTTTTAATAATAGTCCTTATTATCCCTACACCACTGGTTGTAGTCCGCCCTGTTCTTCTTTTCGTATCGGTGCGGCGGTTCGGGACGCGGTAGGTTCGCTCAGTCTTGGGTAGGTTTCAGTACAATGACGTTTAATGCCTTGGTTGGCAACTCGTTGAGCGCGTCCGTATCGCCTGCCTTAAATCAACAACGGATTTCCATTATCCTGGCCAGTTCTTGCGCTTCCTGCTGCTCTTGCAGCCAGGCGCGGGCTTCTGCCAAAGCCTGATTCGCGGGGGTGGACTGTGCGTCGCTTGGTCCCGCACTGGCCCTTCCGACCCCTTCCGGGCCCTGAACGCCTTCTGGATGGCTCGACGAGCCTGATCCATGGGGATTTCCATTGTCCCCTTCACTCATCTCTTGCTCTGTTCCTCCCTGCGTTGGTGTTGACCCTAGTTGAGTATTACCAGGAGCAGCGGTCTTGGCCGGCTCCTCAGGTGGTCTTTGAGCGCCGGTTGCATCCGATTCTCCCCTGGCGTTTCGCTTCGACACCATTACGTAGGAATGTTGCCCTCGAGCGGTA